>NW_026294480.1:600000-865725 GCF_007827085.1 Peromyscus californicus insignis | reverse complement strand
CAGCCTCCATCTGCTTCCCCAGGAATGACACTAAGGATCAAGGGAGCCTCTGGCTCATTTCCTCCTGAAGCTGCTCGTTGGCTCTGCTACCAAGCTTTCTTGCGCAAGCTGGCTGGTCATTCTGTCATCTACAAGCGTCTCCTGGGAACTCTCAGGACAAGTAAGTGAGCTCCCTCCAAATGGCCCCCAAATCTACCCTTGAACACTGAGTTTCTAGGTGAACCCAAAGGCAAACTGTAGATGCCAAGCCCATCTCCATTTGCCTGGGGAGGAGCCCACTCAGGCAGCTCTGGGTGGGTGAAGCTAGGCTTCCAGACCACAGCTTCCTACTTCTGCCTTCCTGCTCCCTCTGTTCTACTTCTTACCTCAAGAAAGGCCCATGGGGTGACACATTTCACTTTCAGGAACCTTCTGATCCCTGCCTGGTCCCTTCACCTCTGCTCTGCTGCTTCCTAGATGCTGGGAGGGATCCTCAGGTTTCTGTAGTGGTGGTAGTGTGTTCCTGGGTGGGGCTCCTGCTCACACCTGGCCCACACATGGCCAGGATTTGACCCAGGTAGGCTAAGGGACTACCTCACCTCTTTGGAATGAAATTTGAGTACATCCTCTGTTGCAGCCCAAAGACAGCTAGGCCGGAAGCTCCCAAGGACGACAATGGCCATCCTTAAGGCTGCAGCTGATCCAGCCCTAAGCACAGACTTTCAGACCATTTTGGACTAACCCTGTCCCCTTTAGCTGGATGAACATGGGCATTGTAGCCCCACCACTCCTAGATCCATGCCACAAGAGGGACCAGCCTGTTGTGGGGCTAGGTTGCCCTCCAAAACCTCTGTGTCATGGGGTGGTAGTATGGAAGTTTGTCCCAGTGCCCTGTTTCCTGTGGTGGGCTTGATTTCCTTCCTGATGCCCTCCAGGAAGCAGATCCCACCCCTTTTAGTGTCAAGGATCCACTAGTCACCAACACCAAAGGAGGTAGAAGACGTATGGGCACTGGGACCATGTGGACAGGTGTGAGATGCCTGGCCCTGGTGTCTTTTCATATCTAACCATGGAGTCTTTTCCAGTGAGGTCAGAGTGTCTCAGAGATGAAGACAGGACTTTGAACCAGTAACCTAAATTACAGCCTAAATATACTCTGAATTCAGGTGACTGAATGTCTTGTTACTTTTGCTGTTGTTGTTGTTATTTTAGCTTTTGCTGTCCTAGAACTCGTTCTCTAGACAATATTTTCCATAAAGGTGCAACAGGGGCATGCATGTCTTGGCAGTAACCAGCAGCTGTCTAATTTGTTTCAAAGCCCACTCAACAGGAGTACTGGAATTTAGCCAACTCTCTGGGGTTAGTGAGGCTATGGGTCTAAGAAGAACTTAATTTGGCCATTTTGCTAAACCAGCATAATTTCTAACTGCTTGCTAAGTATGTATCCTTACACCCATAGATAAGTGTAGTGCTCACCCCTCCCTCATCAAAGAACGTTTGCAACAGATAGGTAACATTACAGAAATCCACAACTAGATGAATGCTGAAAACAAGTGATCATGGAGTACCCAGCCCCAGTGGATTCCTCTACAACACAACCTCTGTTGTAACCTAAGACTTAGGGAACATAATGAATGAGGGGACAGGAAGACTGTAAGAGCCAGAGGACCAAATAAACTGAGATTTTTGTCTCCTAGAAATGGCAGGGTGGCTACACCCATGATACCTCAACATATGGCTACCTAAACAAGAGCTGAACAAAAACATCAATATACACGGTTCTTCCTTGCTCTGGCTCCAGGGTGGAGCAGACAGCCTCAAGCTCTGTTCAGAGTCAAGTTGGAATGTGCAGGTGGGTGGGGAAAATACAGGATAAGGCCATAGGAGTATAATCCAAGGTATGAGCGAGGATATGGGGTATGCTGAAGGGTAGCAATCTCTGGGCGCCTCTGGTGAATCTGGCCTGGGCCTTACCCCTGCTTTTGTGCCATGGGCCCCTACAGTAAGGAGTTTGTAGGAACACCTAGGATGAGTTTGTCCTCAGACAGGCAGCCAGGGCCCTCCTGTCTACTCTGTTGAAGTACCACCTGTCCCTGCAGACCAGCACAGCAGCTCCCTCAAGAGAGAAGTCAGCTCTCAGTAGAGCTAGACAAAAGCCATTCAACAGACAGCCTGAGGCTAACATAGGGAGCAGGAAGACCAGCATAAAGGGCATAGAGATGTAAAGAACAGCTCCCCACCTCCCTGCCCCCAGCTTCCAAATGGACTGACTGAGCTGGATTCACTGAGCTCTTAGTCACAACCAATTAGCTTTGAGCAATTCTGGAAGCTTCTGGGATATCATTGGTGGGACCAGAGAAACTGTACCTTGGACAGGGCTCTCAGCCCCAGCGCTGATGCAGCCTAATTGGCCCCAGCTGGCCTTATGACAGTGCCTTGTTCATCCTGCTGCCTTTTAGTGCATCCAAGTGACTAAGCCGAAGGCATTTACAGCAGAGCCAAGTCCAGGGAGTGGATCATAAATGCACCCAGGCTCCTGGAACTTCCATATGGAGGGTGTATGTTTGGGGATCTTGACAGCCAGCCTGCTGGAACCAACCCAGTCCCAGGGCAGAGGACACTCAGTAACGGGATTAAAATAGGGTTGGGAAATCCCAGGATCCAAGGTCATACATAGCTCAACAGGAGACTAGAAATCTTCCGCCTGGGCTGGGCACACTCAGGCCTCTCCGGTGTGCCAGTAACATCATGTCATCAGCCAATCCACTAGGTGCTAGCATCTTATCTCTAGCCATGTTCATCTAGTTCCAGCTCTCCTCAAGACCACTTGTATTCCTGCCAAATTGTTAAGCCCTCGCTAAAGGTTCATGTCCTAATGGGCCCCAACTCATGAGTTGCTGAGTTCTTTCTTCAGTTACTGTGGAGACTGCCAGGTCCGCCCTGGGGGAAACAAAACCGGCGAAGTTAAAAGGCAATGGGATCTGAGCTGAAACTTATTGGTGTGGTGGTGGTGTGTGTTCCCTTGCAAGTGTAGAACCCCTGTGAGGAAGTCAGGTGTGATGGTGCATGCCTGTAACCCCAGAACTGTCAAGGTGGAGACAAATGTATCCTTGGGGCTCCCTGGATGCCTAACCTGCTTGGTGAGTTCTAGGCCAGTGAGAGACCCTATCTAAAAATCAAATTAAAAATAATTTTTTAAATGGGGATGGCTCCTGAGAAAGGACACTTAAGATCGTTCTCTGACCTCTGCAAACATGCATACAGAATCAGAGAAGAACAGGAATGAGAAGGATTTGAGCATGAGAAAGCAATGTCAATGGAACCAGTCATGAGCTTCCTACAGGATAAGAGTTCCTTCTTGCCCTTCTCTGGACACCCACACACTGGGCTCAATACTCGGTACCTATAATGATGTTCACCTGTGAAGGATATCATAGAACTAAAGGGAGTTCCTAAAACTGGATGGACTGCAGGAACCTAGAGACAGGAGCTGATGCAGAGGCCATGAAGAGTGCTGCTTACTGGCTTGCTCTGACAGCTTTCTCAGTCTGTTTTACTATAGAACCAAGACTATCAGCCCAGGGGTGTCCCCACCCACAATGGAGTGGGTCCTCCCACATCAATCACTAATTAAGAAAATGCCCTACAGGCTTGCCTACAGCCCAGTTGTATGGATGAATTTTCTTTTCTTTTTTTCAGTTTTTCAAGGCAGGGTTTCTCTGTGCAGCCATGGCTGTCCTAGAACTCTCTGTAGCCCAGGCTGGCCCTGGACTCACAGAGATCTACCTGCCTCTGCTTCCTGAGTGCTGGGATTAAAGGTGTGTGTCACCAGCAGCCAGCTGGATGAATTTTCTTAATTGAGGTTACCTTCCCTCAAATGATTTTCACTTGTGTCAAGTTGACATAAGCCGAGCACACTTATGGTAAGCAGAAAAATGACAACAAAGAGGTGTTGGTCCCCAGAAACTGACTACGCTACCTGATCATGAAATGTGGCTATGGTTACAGATGGAGTGAAGATCTGTTGACCTGAAGATATGAATCATCCTGTTTATCTGGGTGGGTCTGAGATCATCACAGGGGTCAGTAAGAGGGAATGCTGAGTAGAATTGGGTTGTAGAAAAACTAAACCAGCCACTGCAGTCTTTGAGCTGGAGGAAAAGGCCAAGTGCAGTAATGAAGGCACTATCAACCAGACTAGCTAAGGACAGGTGCTGCCCAGCACGCCTCAACCATGGCCCAGTGAGACCCGATTCACACTCTGGGCCTCCGAGGCAGTAAGAGTACAGGTATGTTTAGGAATAGCTTCTGATGTTCAGGAATTTGTTATGGAAACAAGTGAGGAGACAAACTCAGGACTTGTTCTCAGGATCTGGGGACCAGTGTGAAGACCTGTGGCAGGAGACACGGACAGGAGTGAAACAAGATTAACATGGGAAAGAAGCCATTTTGCAGAGGAAGTCTGGAGTCCTTCACTTGAACTTTTTCTCAGGAATGGATCATGTTCAGTGATACACAAACTTGGGAGAGCTGTGTGCTCTCCCTTTCATAGCAAGCTGTCTCTCTATTTCCAGCCACATATTCCTGAAGCAATCCTAGAATCAAATACCCACAAATTCAGATCTGCAGTTTGACACCTCTAAACATGCTTTCCCTGATAGTCTGGGCTTTTTCTGTTTCTCTACATCCATACCTAGTTTCAAAGGCATAACTTCTTCACCTCCCCTCCTCTGGCAGCTGCTTGGATTTTCTTCTTGCTTGTATTGTTTTTCCTCTCAAACTTTAATAAAAAATGTCCTCAAGCTGCCTTCTGAGTCTGTTTTTAATTATTTTACTAATGAGACTGAGAACCCAAAGGGAACCCCAGTTTTCCTGACAACAGAACCACTTCTGTAGCCCAGCAGAGCAGGTGCCCACAAAGTTGCACAGGCCCTCTTACCCTTCCTGAATGCCACCTCCCTTACCTCAGCAGGATATAGACACTGATAGGGTGATGAGGGTAATGAGGTGACTGCGGCTCACAAACTCCCAGGTGGCCCAGGCTGCTGGGGGGGGGGGTCCTCAAACTGAGGGGTGGGATGCACCTCTTTAGGCTAGACTCTGTTCACCAAGGATGCAGGAAATTGGAGGCACATCTGGGGTTGGTAGAATTTATGTTATATATCCCTGCATGACTGGGATATATCCCTGCAATGATGCCATAAGGAAGGTGACTTCCACAGTCTGCTCTCCTGCAGTTGAAATGCAGCAGGCATGACAGAAAGGACCCAAGTGAAACTTGTTCTCTGTGATAAGACACAGCAGCCTGGGATGGCGTCTGCTTCAGGTAGTCCCCTCAGCAGACTCACTCCCTAGCCACAATGGTGGTGCCTTTCACAATGAGTTCCACCTATTGTAAGAGGGGGCTGCTTCTCATACAGCAAGTTGGCTTGACTGAGCATGTATTCTCAGGATCACCTGGACTACAGAATTAACTTTCACCCTAGAGTGTAGAGGAACACCTCTCCAAGTATAATCTTAACCTTAGTTGTAGGATAGAGCTAGGCGGAAGAAAAATACTGAGAGAAGGGAGGGCTCCTGTGGCTGAGGAAGACATGGACGCTACGTCCATCTCAGAGTTGACAGGCCATTCATAGCAGCTTCATTTCTAAGTTGACACAGTTGCCCTGAGAAGTGGTGTGTTCCTGCAAGTTGTATGTCTTGTGGTCCAGTCTTTGCTGGGCAGGCCTAGCCTATGTTTTTCTCAAGGGCAGGGTCAACTTGAAGGTACCTTGCATGTAGGTATGGTCATGCAGGCTCAGACCACTCACCTTTGCTCTGCAGTCTGGACCCTTGTTCACTTCCTCCTGGATAGTGCTTTGGTAGCCATTCCAAGTTTCAAAGCACTCACCAGAGGCTCCCAACAATCAGTCTGTTTGACAGAGGCTGGTGGGCCTCTGCTGTTTTGGACTGCCCATCTGTCTGTATGTCCACCTACCAACCACTCATTGAACATGCCTCCTGCCATCGTCCCTTCTGTGCAGATATTCTCATAGCTGCATCAAGAATGTGTGCAGAATGGATTGCTCTGAAGACATGAGCACTCAAGCCTTTGTTCTCCGTAGCTAAGCAGGACTCCACGTTCTGGGCTCCAGGATCCAGGGCACACATGCTTTCATTTCAGTTCCTGGCAGAAAGCGTATTCTTCCAAGGTACGGGCAGAGTCCATGCCGCTTTTGTGATGTTCTACACCAAAAATTTTCCCCTAACAATAGGCCCCTACAACACCCTATGTATTTTTAAAACACGATATGGACATAAAATTTGCCTTGTATAAAGATAGGTGACTCTCAACATCCCTGCTTATCAAGAGCATTTATCAATGGCAGAATGGGTGGGCATGGACACTTGTCACAATCCAGGATGCTGGACCAAGGTCAAGATTTTTTTTTTTTTTTTTTTTTTTTTTTTTTTTTTTTTTTGGTTTTTCGAGACAGGGTTTCTCTGTGTAGCTTTGCGCCTCTCCTGGAACTCACTTGGTAGCCCAGGCTGGCCTCGAACTCACAGAGATCCGCCTGGCTCTGCCTCCCGAGTGCTGGGATTAAAGGCGTGCGCCACCACCGCCCGGCCCAAGGTCAAGATTTAACCCTTGGTAGGCTTGAGCACTTAGGGTTGGGCACCCTGGGATTCATTCCATGTGTGGTGCTCAGCGGATCGGCAGGTGAACAGCCCCAGAAACCTCTGTGTTTACTTTGATCTGAGCTGGCCATGACAAAGATGGCTTCCATTAAGACAGATTTTCACACATAAACCTTTCTTGCTTAAAATGTCAGCACCATGAGCAGCCTATCTGGCACGATCTCCTTCAAGACACCATGGTCTGTTGTGTCTGGGCAGTTACTGACATCATAAAGCCACTAGTTGGTGTAGATGGCTCTATGGGGACTAACCAGAAGTGGGCATCTTTGTCCAGGGCTCCAGGCTTCAAAGATGACCCTGATTTCACAGTGTTGATATAAAGGGCAGAAAACAAGAGGACAAGAGGGAGAGAGGAAGGGGTCTCTGAGCACTGAGGAACTGTGATTCTGAAGTCATGGCTTTGCCTGCAGGCTGCAGAGGACTGGGCAGTAAAGTGTCACAGTGAGTGAACAGATGTGAGTGATAAATGATTATCACTCTCATGAGAGAGTAGAAACTGACTGACCAGTAGCCTTTCTGCTCTTTTTTGACAAGCAAAACTTAGATGCTTAAAAAGCAAAAATAACAATATGTATGGTGAGTCAGTGACACAGTCGGTACCTCCTTGGCTTGTGACCGCCCCACCTCACCCCTGTGACACTGGTCATAGACATGTGATGGAGGTTCTCTAATGGTTTCTGATATGCACTTGCGGGTCTCTTCACAGATGTGGTAACTTGAGGCTGATAGGGGAGGAGGAAGAGGTTTCCTGTCTGTCAGTTTCCTCCCACCGAGCTCAGCTCTCCTTTGAAGACCAGCATTAGGCTTGGATTTCTGGAATTAGTAATGTGGAGACCACTCATAGAAAATGGATTCCACAGTCCTGCCACTGCCAACTACACTCAGGGCTTCCCCACTCAGCATGGATTTCAGGGGGAAGTGGTGTCCACACAGATTGCACCCTGTGGAACCTAGATTTGGAGGAATGGCATCACACAGATGCCCATTGGACAACATGCAGGTACCCTGAACCTATGAGTCTTCCACTATGCTGAATGCTGGGAAAGCAATAATCACGTGGTCTGAGTCAGGGACAGCGTGTAATGAGGCTGGGTCTGAGTAGCACAAGTCTACCTCCCCACCCTGGTCTACCCTGGCTCTGCCCTTCAGCAGCCTCTGCTCTCCTGAGGCTTCAGACCACTTTCCAGGTGTGTATCCTTCCACCTCTGCCTGCGCTGGTACAATAGATGAGCCAGAGCAACTGCTGGGACCCACAGTGAGGGCAGGAAGGACAGGAGCACACAGGTGACCTGCACCCAGCCAGGGTAGAGCTTCTCCTCTCTTGAGGGGAAATGTTCCTGTGGAGACAGAAGGGCATGATCAGATATGTGTCCCAGCAGGGCCTACACCACCCATTTCCAAGTGGAACCAGACTGATCCTTGACCACCACCAAGTTAAGTGAAGTGGCAACTTCACTCCCCACTTCCTGAAACCACAGTGAGCACACAGATTCTGGGGAAAATGAAAGAAGTTTGGTCAGGACTTCCTCTACCCCAGCCCCTCCTGAGGGTGGGAACCATCAAAAGGCCAGCTTTGTACAACTGTCACTCTGGGTCCCCATCTTTCTCCTCTGTGATATGGCAACACCACCCACCCGGCTTGCAGATGCTTCCTGTGTGTTTGCATGAGGAGGTAGAAGGTACATCTAATGGGACAGTTCTCATGAAAACTTTTCAAGTGTACAGCCTCCTTTACAGGTCCCTGCTGCTCTGCTAGGGTCTCTCTTTAGCATGGACTTGGAGAGGATGGCTCTCATGTTAATGAGAGACACAGATGCAGGTGAAGCTCAGAACTATGTATGTGTGCCTCTAAGGACCAGGCAGTGGAGTAAAGGCTAGGAGTTACAGCTGGAAGGGACTAGCCCACCTTAGGAGACAGTGAAAAGCCTGAGGCCATATTGATAGTCATAAGACACCCTCTGTCCATCATTTATCTTGTCATAGATAGAAACTGAGCAGTTTTCTGGATACTTGTCCTGAAGCACCCAGACAGTGAAATGAGGCCATGTCTCTAAGAAAGAGGCCAGTGGGACCTATGATGCACCTAAAGCAATGGCTCTCAATCTTCCTAATGCTGTGACCCTTTAATCTCACGTTGTGGTGACCCCTCCACCATAAATTTTTTCATTGCTACTTCATAGCTGTAAGTTTGCTACTTTTATGAATAGTAATGCAAATAGCTGTGTTTTCCAATGGTCTTGGGTGACCCTGTGAAAAGTCATTTTACCCCAAAAGGTTGTGACCCAAAGGTTGAGAACCACTGCCCTAGAGTCTAGACACCACTGAGATCTACATTCTGCTTACCAAAGCTCCTGACTTGGAATGCCAACATCCTCAGGCCTTATAGATAACCATCTATCTACATACCTAGATCCCCAGTTACCAAAGTGGTCAGACTACACTACCATGTGTAGATCATCTAAGCCACGGGTAGAACCATGGATGCTAGGTCAAGCCTGAGGGATCCCCACAGCCTCATGGGAAGTACATACATATTGTGGGTTCCAGGCTTTGTAGCTGGGTGGCCTCTGGGACAGAAGGATGATGTAGGACAGGACGATGCTGAACAGCAGGGTAGGGCTCACCACCCTCCATGTCACCTGCCAGTAGAGGCTGGGCCGCCGCCCAGTCATCCACTCAATGTCATCACAGAACCTGCAGAAGACACTGGCTCAGGCTCCCTTGTGTGGCCTCATTAGACAGCCCATCCTTTAAAATCAAGAACAGAGGGCACCCTGAGCCCACCCTGGATCTTAGGGTACCATCTCAGAGTTTTCCCCAGGATCCGGACAGCTGTGGGTACAACTGCACCACCAACTCCATTTCCTGCTCTGCCCTGAGATGGGGTATGGGAACGACTTACCGCTTCATCCCATAAACGTAAATGACCCCAACCACCTCCATGAAGGCAAAAATGATCAAATTCAGAGAAGCTGCAAAACTGTCAAAGATCTCCAGCCAATAGTTCCCAGACTGCAGTGTGAAGCAGATGGCCGAGAGGAAACAGACAAAGCAGACCATCCCTGGGGACAAAGGCAAGCAGCGTGAGAGTGCAGTGGAGGACCAGGAGGCCCCGGCAGCAGGCTGTTTAGGTTCCCTTGGCTCCATCCCTTGGTTCCTTTCTCCCCTGTCTCGCTCAGTACTTTGCCAGGCAGCAGGGAGGACCTGCTGGGGATGGGGCAGGGGGAGTCAGCTCTTCCTCTTCCCTTCTCCCACTCCTATCTTCCATCCCCCAATCTTTCCTTCTCGCTATTCCCCAACCCAGGGCCACTGGGGTTTCCCAACCTCTTTAGGTCAGCCTGGCCCAGCCTCCCATAAGACATGGGCCCCAGACCTCTGCTTCCAAATGGATTGTTGAACAGTGGGCAGGATGGACAAAAGGTCAGGGTGGGCAGTGGGAACAGGCCCTCCACCCATCTACTTACCAGTTATGGCTTCTTTAGGGACACCTCTGGGTAAGATCCCCATGTCAAATACTGGTGTGATGACACTCTCCATGTTCCCAAACATGGAGGACAGACCCAGGGTGAACAGCATCCCAAAGAAGAGCACAGACCACACAGAAGCACCTGGCATGTGCAGGACGGCTTCTGTAAAAACGATGAATGCCAGGCCTGGCCCTGAGGCACTCTGCAACACAGAAGCTCTGCTGTGGTCATGTACATAGCACACAACTCATATCATTACACATACACACCCACACCATTACACATGCGCTTCCATCTATAACTTTGCCGGAATATGCTCCACTGTAACATGTACACATCTCACACAGTGACACATGTGCATACACAATGATGTGTGTGCTCACCATAACATATACACAATGCATACCATGACACATGTGCCCTACACAGTGACATGTTTGTGCTTCACACTGTAACACATGCGTACCTTCATTGTGATACATGTGTACCTATACTGTAACATATGCACCCACACCATGATGCATAAATATGCTCACTATGACACATGTGTACTCTACACTATGGTACATACATGCCTCACACCATGACATAGGCATACCGTACACTGTGACATGCCCCACAGCATCACATATGTGCACCCCCACACCCACCATAACATGTGTGTCCCATACTGTGACATGTACACACTCCACACCATGACCTATATACACACCTGCCTTCTGGTGTCAGAAGTGCTACCCTGCCTTTCTGAGAAAACAGGCCACAGACACACTTCTGAGGGAAGAGATCTTTTCTTCTTGAATAAGAAATATCGAGCAGTTAAGCAGGGACTCTATGGCCTTGGGGTCAGGGGACAGGAACTACTACCCTGAGAATCTTCCCCATGAGTGGTCATCCTTAGCCTGGTGCCTATGGGTCCCCAGCATCCACTGGCCTCTGTGACAAGGCTGTGGCTTCTTCCTCCATGTTCTGTGTCCCAGCAATGTTGTCATACTAAAGTTGTCCTGTCTGCCAGATGCAGATGGACTGAGGTGCTTTTCTGTGGTTCCCAGACTTTTGCCGCTCAGCATTCTCCCTATGTGGCCCTGGTTTTCTAGGAACAGCCCTCCTGTCCTGTCCCTGTGGGTACCTTATCCAGAAAGTCTTCCAGATGGCAGGTCTTCAGGGGGAGTTGGGCCAATCTCTCAGCCTGAGTAGCATTTAGGTACATGAGGACAGCTGGGTACTCATCTCTGGAGATGCTAAGCTCTGGAAAGTCGAACTCATTGATGAGGCTCAAGATGTTTCTGCAGGAGCAGAAAAAGGCTGGTGAGGATGGGGCTGGAAGCTCTACAATGGCCAGCAAGTGTTCCAATGTTTCAGGGAAGTTCTGGAACAAATAGCAGCACCCAGATGAGAACTCCATCCTTTCTAGACCCTATGATGTCCCGTGGATGCCTGTGTCTGGCCAGCATTGGACAGGGGAGGCTGTTTCCACCTGTGAACCAAGACTAGGGGCACCTCTTCTGTGGGCATGAATGAGGAAGAGTCAGATTCCTGCTTCATCAGTGAAGGATTGGGCAGTAAGGAGGTAGCAGACTTTGGCATCAGACACTTGATGCTGCTTTTACAGACACGTAAAATATAGGAGTTATAGGGCAGTTAAGACTTCTGCCCAGAATTCTAAGGAAAGTCTGGGAAGTCAGGCAATGAAATGAGGTAAAAGTTCCTGCAGGCAGCTGCTGAGGAGACAGTGTGGGAAGGTGGGAAGGTGAAACCTAAGTTGCTGTGGACACCTCAAAATGTTGGAGATACCAAGAATGCGGAGTTTCTGCTAAGGAAAGCTGCAGACTACAAGTAGAACTAGTATAAGAGAAAGGTCATATGAGCTACCACTAGCAAGGCTATGGAAGCAGGGCTACCAAAGCCTATTGGAGCTCATACCACTACCATGTGTCCTGTGTACCAGACACAGAGATGCAGGATTTCTCACTAGCATGTGTGCTGTGTACCAGACACAGAGATGCAGGATTTCACTTTTTTGTCTTTTCTAGTTTTTGGTCTTGCTTTGGCTTGATCCTTCTTTACTATTCTGCTGATCCTCCCTTTTAAAATGAGAATGTTTCCTGTGCCACTGTATCTTGAAGAGACCTTTCTTTTTGATGTTACAGTTGCTTACAGCTAGGAGTTTGTGTCATTTTCAGAAGAGACTTTGAACTTCGACTTTCAAGCAACATTACAACTATTGAGACTTTGAGGATGCTTGGAGATAGACTGAATGCATTTTTCATTGTGAGATAGCTATGTGTCTTTGGGGGCAGAGGTGGAATGTAATGATTGAAATAGAAAGCATCCCACATATGGTCATGTGTGAAAGCCTGGTCCCACACTGTCAGTGATGTTTTAAAGGTTCTAGAAACTTAAGGAGGAAGTAAGTCACTGGAAGTGTATCCTTGGGAAAACTTATCTCTGGATCCTTTTTTATTTCTTTGATGCCTATTCAAAATGAGTTGAGGAATCCCCACACACTCTTACTGTTCTGATGTTCTTGCAACTCAAGCATATGAGGCCAAGAGAACATGGACTGAACTTTCTAAATGTTAGAATCTAAAACCATGAGCAGAATAAATTCTTTTTGTAAGTTATTTCTGTCAGGTATTTTTGTCACAGCGATGAGAAAAGCAACCAATGTGTGCCTCTTCTAGAACTCAGTGGCCATAGGCATTGCTCAGTAGCATTGTAGCCTCTGTCCTCTATGTCACAGCTGTCTCTTCTGTGTCCATTTCTGACTCATAAGGACATCTATCATTGCTTTAGGATTGCCCTACTCCAGGATTACCTTATCTCAATTCCTATCTTACTTCCATCAATGATCCCTTTCTAATAAAGCCACATTCTGAGGTTGCCAGTGGACAGGAACTTTCAGAGGACACTGTTCATCTCATGACCCTGAGGAAATAGGACATATCCACACATTCTGTGTGTATGTGGATTCCAGTGTGGGCATCTGTCTGATGACTTTGCCCTGTAAAGCCCAGTACAGCACCTATGCTCACCTGTCCAGGCACCTCCCATAGTCATTGGTTGCCTTGAATCCCATGATGGAGAAGATGGTGATGGATGCATACAGGGAGGTCATACTGTTGACTAGGGCAATGATCACGGCATCCTTCTCACAGTTGTTCCTGGACACAAGCACATGGCCATCATGGGACTTTCTAGGTCAGAACCAGGCTTCCTATGGGAGGAAACGGGAACAACGATTCCCTCCTTAGCACCTCTACAGCCTGAGGCATGCTCACTCTGAACCTGGAGGATATGGGATGGAGCGGGGGTGATCTCATGCTCCCAGGACACTTCAGCCGTTCTCCACACTCCTCCACTACAACCCAGCTCGGAACCACCAAGGGTCTGGGCGATAATGGGGTGGTGGGCATGAATGCAGGTTTTTGAGACTACCCTCCAAGGAGAATGCACTCTGAGTGAATTCAGGCCAGTAAGCTATTACAAACACTCAGAGACCTCCTCTGTCCTACAGAAAGGTGGATGGACACATAAAGTTGGTTTGTCAGAGTCTGCCATAGTGTGCCCCAGTGACTTAGCTTAGTAGCACTGCACCCTGGATGCTATATGTAGAATGGGTACCTGGCAGCAGCATCTGTGTGTGTCAGCACCAGACCAGCAAGTTTAACACTACATATATGTGTTTATGGTCCATGTATATGTTTTGCACATTTTGGCCAGCATCCTGCCCAGTGTGAAAGACACATGAATGCTGTCACCAAAAATGGAGTTGCTGGAGCTGGGGAGATAGCTCAGCGGTTAAGAATACTTGTTCTTCTAGCAGAGGACTGAAGTTCTCAGCACCTACAAACATCTGTAACATCTGTTTCAGGAGATCTGGCTTCTTCTAACCTCCTCTGGCACCAGGCACACATGTGTACACAGTAGGCAAAACACCCACACACGTAAAAATAAGTTAATAAAAATAAAAAGTAATTTAAAATAAGTCATGAAGAAAATGAAGCTGCCCATGTCAGCCATAACAAAAAGCAAAACTGGAGATCATGACAGAAGGGAGCTTATGCACAGTTGCCTAATGGCCACTCTGGCAGGGATTCTCCTGGACCACAGCCTCACGCAAAGTCCACCAAAGGGTACTTTCCGCAAGGACAGCTGTTAATCCTTCCTGATCAACTTCAGGTTATTGGTCGAGACAACTTGTGAAATCCTCATACTCTTTTGGACCTGACCGGGGTCTTCTGTGGCACGTGGCACATGCCTTCCCATTGCAGTACTTGCCGTTTCAAAATGGATGCCAAGTTCTTGAAGTATCTTCAATTGCTTTTGTAGTGTACCACTTAAATCCCTGTTCAGCCTTGGGTGAGCGGAGTACTTGGTAGAGTCCAGACACTGCCACCAAGGCCCAATCTGGCAACCTTTAGAGGATATCCTGCATTATCTTCAGTAATACAGTAATAGTTATTCAGGAAGTCTTTAAAAGGCCTCTATTCAGAATGAAATTCCCACTTGGAGTTCACAGGAGGTTCCCCTTATCCAACAGTGTGATTCCAATTTGCTGTCTCAGGTTTGCTGGCTCAATACTGAGGCTGTAAAGGCATCCACACCCCAAATAGGCTGCATACCTGGGCGGATTGTAGCTTGCAAAAGCAATATGTCCTCCAAAGGCCAGGGACAGGGAGAAAAAAATCTGAGTGGCTGCATCCAGCCACACCCGTGGGTTCTGAAGAATCTTCATCTGGAATGAATGGGGGTGGCCTTGTTAATGCAGTGGGCAGACCATTCCAGCTTGTCCCTCTGACTATTCGATAACATTTGACACACTCATAAGCAGGAGGGTGTCACTTGTTCTAACATCTCAGAAGTGAGCAGGCCTGGGGGTAGCACACAACCCAGATCTTACAAGACTCTGACAAGGCCCTGACTTAAGAACTTACAGACCCAGGGCTTTGAGTCTTGACCCTCCTAGGCCTGGCACTGGGCTAACTTGAGGTGCTCTGAGGGGCGGGAACTATCTATATACACTCTTTCTATGATGCTCGCACTAGAAGTGTGTTGGAAAATTCCCAGGATCTTGGGGTTATCTAGAAAGGTCACAGGCTCTAGGAACAGGCCTCCTGAGTCTTGTATCTCCCTGTTATGGGGAGCAGGGCAGCAGTCAGTACCTGATCCAGGTGTGGGGCACCTGGTCCCCAGTCAGCCTCTCCCAGCACTGCCATCAATTGAACCTCAAATTCTGTCATGTGTCTCTCCACTCGGTTGTCTATTTGTCCCAGATGGAAGACTTGCATGCTTCATCTAGCTATGAAGCTCCCCCTCCCCTGATTCCTGTGGGTGCCTTAACTCTGCATTGCCTTGGCAAGCCTTGCTTACAACATGCCCTGGCCAAGATCCCTAGGTGCATAAGGTCTACTTACATTCGGAGTAAACAGGTAGATCAAGCCCTCTGTTGCTCCAGGCAGAGTCAGACCTCTGATGAGGAAGATGGTTAGCACCAGGTAAGGGAACAGGGCTGTAAAGTAGATTGCCTGAGGACAACAAAGTATGAAATGTGGACTGGCATGTGTCACAAAAAAGCCTTTGTAAGAGCAGCTGAGTAGATGTCTGGGACTCATCTCCCAGTACTCTGGGGCCAGCAGTGGGTACTTGGGGATGTGGGATCAAGGCAAGATCAGGCTCATGATTTGGACTCAGGACCAACATCACGTGTAGCTCCATTTTCACATTTGTGCCCCGTGGTGTCAACTGAGTTAAGCATTGAGGTCCTAGGACACACAGGTCTCTCCTAAAAACAAGGATAAGTTCCTACAAAGAGGTCCCCTCCTCAGGCTTTTTCTTCCTAACCTTTGCTCCAGCTTCCCTTTCCCACCCCTCAGCCTCCTCCTCTTACCCTCCAGTCTCCCCTCACCCATTTCCAGCCTTTGTTCCCATCCCCCAACCTCCTCCTTCTCACACCCCAGACTACCCCCTTCAATTCCCCCCTCCCCTTCCACAGCCCACAGCCTCTCCCTCCACAGCTGCCCTCCCAGCCTCCTCCTGCTCTGCATCCCTTCTGCAATAGCTGTGGGTTCCTCCATCTTCCTTGGGCGACCTTGTTTCTGACTTGTATCCTTCTGAGCCCCTCTTCAAATTCCTTCCAATTCCTCTTTCTAGGCTCATTGGTATGTGACCAGTGTCCTCTCTATACCATCCTCTTTCCCCTGATACTCCAGCTGGCCACAGGGCTAGGCCCTGTCTACACCTGCCTACACTCTCCCCTCCTACTCTGGGTCAGCGCTGGTCGTCAGCTGGTATTTCAAGCTTCTGCTCACTAAGTGTCGATGTGGAAAGGATCTGCAAGGCACAATAATCTCTGTGTGTGCCTAAGCCCAGTGAGACAGACCATAGGACCTGCTGGTACATTTTCAAGAGCTTGCTGAGAACATGACAAGCTGCATGGATTCTGTACAGAAGCTCTGCAGCCAGCAGTCAAAGGCAGGCCCAGGGTATGAGGGTCCAAATGGCCACCTAAACACAACCTGCACATTGACAACCGGTGTGTGTGTGTGTGTGTGTGTGTGTGTGTGTGTGTGCGTGTGTGTGTGTGTGTGTGTGTGTGTGTGTGTGTGTGTGTGTGTGTGTGTGTGTGGCTTCCAAAGCCCCCCTCTGGCGTTCCAGAGAACTGTAGTAACCAGTAGTAGCACTTTTCTCTGTCTCTGAAAGACCATCACCTGTTCATAGCAGAGCCAGACAATGCTTGTGCTATTAACACTTTAGAAGCAAAAGCAGTGCCAAGCCAGGGAGGGAGAAGGGGGAGAGAAGCCGGAGGAGGTTCTTAAAGACACGGGTTACATGGGGTCAGCGGCCATTAGGGGTGGGATGGGGGTGGATCAGTTGGTGCTCTTGGCAGCTCTGTAGCAATCCAAGAAGGGCATGTGGGATATAACTTCCCAGAGAAAGAGCAATGGGAACAGAGGTTGGCAGGACCCACAGAAGTGGTCAGGGTGGGATGAAAGAGACCCAATAGGATGCTGTCCACAAGAGCACACATTCAACATATTACACAGAGAAGGGCGGACACACTGTGTGAACACACAGAAGAAAGTCAGTCCCCTTTAGATGTAGGTCAGTTCCAGGACAGGCAGGACCGAGTAACCAGGAGGGGTCAGTTCTAGAAAGCATCTCTGGCACACAAGCTCCTCACACACAGTGTGCAGGCAGTGCAACTGACCTTCCCTGTGCTCTCAATGCCTCTGATGACACACAGGTACACCGTTGACCAGCAGGCTATCAGGCAGAGGAACAGCTTCCACTGGATAGTGCCTGTGTTGTTGATGTCAGATGTGATGTTCAGAGTCTCCCGGTACCAGAAGTAGCTCACAGTACCACTGCTCTGGCACTCCTGCACAAATCCTGGAGCCAAGAGCACCGTTACTGGCTAGTCATAGAGTTGGGAGACAGTCCATATCATGCCCTAAGCATTACCCATGAACTACAGGTGCCAGCATGGCAGGCCCTCCACAGCTGGCCTGTCACTCAGCTGCTCTTGAAAGGGCTACTTGGGCTGTTTATACTGCCTCCCTTTTGGGCTCAGGAGCCGTGTGTGTGTGTGTGTGTGTGTGTGTGTGTGTGTGTGTGTGTGTGTGTGTGTGTCCATGTATATATGTATGTGTGTATATGTGTGGATGTGGTGTGTGTACATGTCTGCATAGAGGGCAAAGGATAACTTTGGATATCATTATTAGAAATGCCATCCATCTTCTTTGAGACAGGATCTTTCATTGGCCTGACATTCATCAATTCATCAAGGCTAAGCTGACTCGTAGTGAGCCCCAGGGATGTTTCTTTCTCTGTCTTCCCAGCACTGGGATTGTAAGCACGCACCACCACATGCAACGTGAGTTCTGGGGATCACACTCGGATCCTCATGCTTGTGAGGCAAGCGCTTTATCAACTATTTATCTCCTCAGTCCCAGGAACCCTCCCTTGCTTCTCTTTGGTACCAAGACTAAGATGAAGAACTCTGCAAGAGGCCAGGTGCCTCTCTCTGAACAAATCTGTCCCGATGGCTCTGGGCTCAGCAGGTAGTCAGAGGTCAAGAGCTGAAGGACTGGCTTTCAAATGTGCCCTTCAGGGGAGAGACCTGAGGTATGTGCTCTGCAGCTCCACCTGCATCTGCACAGTGCCACACATGGAACCTCCAAGTTCCCCGCGGGTTCTCACCTGTTCTGTTGAGATCCAATGGGCACGTGCTCCAGGGCAGCGGGTATTGGAAGGAGTTGAGGAAGAACCATAGGACCCACAGAAGAACGGTATTGTAGTACAGGCTGACCAGGAAGGACACTGAGAAACAGCCCAGGCCTGCAGACACAGTAATTCACCCAAGGCCAGGCAGAGAATAAAATGGAATCCTCCCCTTAAACGTGACCTGCCACAGCAGCTTCTGTGTCTTTTTATCAATCGTTTCCCTGTTTCCCTATGCCTGCCATGTCCCTCACCATAAGTGTGCCCCACCCCCCACAATTAAGAGGTCCCCAAGGAGCCTGAGCGGTGGCATGGGCTAGGAAGGGAGCATACCTACTCCACCAAGGTAGGGGGAAATGGTCTTCCACACTCCAATGCTGCCCCTTCGTAGGCGCTGGCCGATGGCAAGCTCGATGTAGAAAAGTGGGATCCCCTCAAAGACCAGAGCGATGAAATAGGGAATGAGGAAGGCCCCTGCAAGGACGGGTGAGCAGACAGCCCCAGATGCCTGCAGCTGATCAGTGTGGTTAACGAAATGATGACATTTATGCAGTGCTCACAACAGTCTGAGTGCAAGTTTTGTTCCCAGCATGCATTTGGGTAATCCCACCAGAGAGAGGGATTTGGTAATCCCACCCAGACCTTAGAGCCTTTGTTACTTATTTTTTAAGGTAGTATCTTGTAGGCTGAGGATATAGCCTAATGGTTAAAATGTTTGCCTTGTGAGCTTGAGGATCTGAGTTCAAATTCCAGAATCTATGTAAAAAGCTGGACATGGTTGGCACACTTGTAATCTCAGCTCTGGAGACAGAGACAGAGAAACAGACAGATAGACAGAGACAGAGACAGATCTCCATAGCTTGCTGGACAGCCCACCAAAGCCTACTTGGCAAATTCCAGGTCAGTGAGAGATCATGTATCAAAAAGCAAGATAGACAGCACCTGAGAAACAACAGCTGATGTTGTCCTTTGGCCTACACACACACACACACACACACACACACACACACACACACACACACACACACACACGAAGCTAAGAAAATCTGGGGAACAGGTCAACCTGATGTCCCAGCCTGGCCCCACAAAGTCACAATTGTCCTATTGGGAGATGCTCCATGTTAGCTCTCAAGATAGTACAGCCTGTCTGCCTCCTCCGATATCAGTGTGACTGCCCTGAAATTGTAGCTATATGAAAGGAAACGGCTGTCTGGAGGAGGGAGGCTCTGTGTGTGTGTATGTGGGGGGTGTACAACTTGGCTCCTTTACTAAGTAATAGAAACTCGTAGGTAGAGTTTAATGATCAATAAAATAGTGTTCATAGTCCTAGGTGTCCTACAGACCTGTGCTGTGCCAAGGGCCTGCTGCTTTGGGGGTGAATCATTGGTGAAGTCAAGCAGCTTGCTATAATATTATGCAAAGAACCAGGAAGAAATCAACCCTGAGTCCAAGGTGGTGATGGGAACCCAGAGTCTGCTGCTTGCATCCAGGACAAAGGCATGATGTGATCCGCAGCAATGGTGCCACATTCTACCCTTATTTAAGACCCCAGAAGGTTGGACACCAGGACTGATTCAAAGGCACTAGGCTATTCTTTGGATAATGGCAAAATATAATTTCCAAGAAGAGACAGTTGCCACTCAAGAGCAGAACAAGTCGGAGTGAGGGCATGGTGTGAGCAGGCAGCTTACCTCCCCCGTAGGTCTGGCACAGGTAGGGGAACCTCCATATGTTACCCAGCCCCACAGCAAAGCCGATGCAGCTCAGGAGGTACTGGAGCTTGTTGTCCCACTTGGGCCTTTCGTTCTCCGTGTCCACAAGTGGGTCCATCCCTGAGGCCTGTGCCATGCCGAGCGGTCACGTTGGGTAAGGCCGGGAGGTGGGGGTGTACAGTGGGCACCGTGCAGCGCACTAGGCCAGTAGGCCCTCTGGAATCTCTGCTGGACTGAGGAAGCTGGGGCAGGTAGCCTCTCCTCCAGGCACTTCTCCATGTATTTAAAGAAGCCCAGTTAATTGCTAACTGGCATCAAGTTCCTGCCTACTGCAGAGTCCATCTTCAATACCCGCATCTACCAGCCTACCTGAGGTTAGGCCAGATGCTCCATAGGACCTGCAGGACTCCCAGAATGTCAGGTTCAGTTAGCCATTAAACCTATTTATTCTGTAACTAAGCCTGGGGTATAAGTAATGCATGCTCATTTTCCTAAGAGACAGCAGAGCAGACCCCAAAGTGTCCTCCTCTCCCTCCAGGGTGACACCTTGAAGCTTACGTGGACAGGAGTGTTGTGGTCCAAAACAATGTGCCAGGCAGGATGCTGCTTGCCACTCTCTCTATGATGCTCATCCCAGTGGCCTCAGCAGCCCAAGCTGCCCATAGTTTTCTCTCGTGAAGGGTCTGTGAGTGGACTTGGAGCTCACAGCCTACACCTGCTGCTTTTCCCAGTATGTCCTGAAGTTCTCTGGGTTCCCTTACTAAGCAGTATGTGCTTCCCAGAATGCACACCACTGTCCAAACTACACATCCACTGTACCAGTCCTATTGGGCTGTCCCAGGGCAGCTGCTATGCGGAGCTGACCTTGGCCTTGTGTGGGTGTTGGACATGGTCTTTATTTCCCTGGGACATGAAGCCAGGAGGGGCCTACCAAGTGCTTACTCTTCAAGTACACCTATTTTTCAGGTGTCTGTGGATTTTTTGGCAAGTTCTAAAATCTCTGTGTTTTGAGTTTGTTAAGGAAAAACCCCATCTGCACCCCCAGGCTGCACCTGCTCCAGATCCTTGGCACAGCATAGATGACCCTGAGTATAGTCCACAGCTCTCTATGAATGAGAGTTTTGAGGTGTGGGCACAGGATGCTTCTTCTTCATGTGCAGGGGGTTTGAAAGACTTCTTCTCATCTCTATCCTCTGTACTAGTGGCCCCAATGTTGTCTGGAGTATCTGGGCAGGACCGAATGATGCTACCATACATGTTTGTGATGCTCTTCAGATTCTGAGATTACACACACACACACACACACACACACACTGCTTTTCTCTGGGGATGGGTTAAAGGCATCTTCGGCCCTTGGGACCTGTAATCTTTATCTTCCTGGACACTGTTCTGTCAACTATGCAGCCACAATTCCAAAGCTGCAGAAGCCTAGGCTCTAGGAACTGCATTTATAGGAGATCTTATTTTGAGCATGGTGGCAAAGTGAATAAAAGGTTGAGAAAGAGACAAGAACCAGAAGGATGTGGAGGGTATGGAGGAGGGTCTCAGGTAGGGGATGCACCCCCTTGAACTCACCCCCTCCCCATGCTGAGCATGTTTCTGTGATTTTCTCTCCTCCTACTCCTCCTATGTTAGTTACCACTTCTGTTTCCAGCCAACCTCATTCCCATGCAGCCCCCATGTCCCAAGTCCAAAGACCTTCTGGTCATCTGCCAGTAGGTAATAGAGTGTGTAAGACTACACTGCCACAGTGTTGTCTTAGTCTGTCCCTCTGGGCTGTAGGAGCCTTCTTAGAGAAATCCTCCAACCCAGAGCTGTCTGAGAGGTAGGGCTGTACCTTCTGACCACATCATTCCTGCAAGTTCTTGGTGCCTGCCATGGGTACTGCTCATCCTTTTAGTCTGAGTGACTTCTATGCCTGATAATGACTCTTGACCCAAGAACATAAAATAGGAGTGTTTTATTGAGAAAGATGTATTTTAGACCCATTAACCAACCTGTATTTCTGTCACACTTACAGAGACATGAGACCTAAACATAAGGCATGGACCAGAGAGAGCGGACAATTTGGCTCACCTCCATCCAGGCCACACAGGGCCGCATGGGAACCTTCAGTATGCACACCACAGGGCATGCATTGATGGGCACCAATCAGTATTTTTCCAGATGAGGCTTCAGAGGCCCACAGGTGGGACCCACTGAAACTACTAGTGTGAGACCCTTCATATTCCCCCAGGGCCAACCACCTTCCTCTGCCTCTGCATGGTTCTTCAGGTCACGGCATCCAGGTGATCAGTGGGTATAGAAGAGTGCCAGGTTAGAGGACTCCATGTTTCAACTATAGGAGCTGCATCTTGTGGTGGGTGAAATGTGGCTGGTGTCACCAAGTAGCAAGAACATGCATGGTATCAGGGCCCACCACAGTTTCTCACCCTTGTTTGTGAGAATTCTCAGCAAGTCCAGTTCTATTTAAATTTGGTCTTTTCCATGGAAAGAGAAGGGCAGTAGCTTGGTGCAATAGACGTTCCAAGTCCCAAGTACCTGTGACTGAGAATGGATGTGAGCCCAGAAACAACCAGCCTGTTGGGGAAAGGGACAGGCACGGCCCTCTGTGGCTTTACGGACTGCTGCAAGACTGAGGACTTCTAGGCTTCACAGCCACCTGGGTGCCCAGGACTCTTGGAGTCCTCAACACAGTGGCCACAGCTGAGTTACCCTGTAATTCTCCTTTCCCAGCATTTGGCTAAAGATTTACAGGCTCATGCCCTCTTCAGAAGTGCACAGGGTGGCTCCCACTTCAGCAGAGAAGGGAAGGTCAGCTTGGCTGCTCAGCAGCCTGTTCAGTAACCAATGATTAAGCAGGCATTCAGGGTTAGGGTGTGCTGGGTCTGACTGAGACAATTCTCAGCCTTGCCAGTCCACCAGCTTCCTGTACTTCTTCTTAAGGAGCAGAAAGACCCAGACTTCCAATTCAGGGGCCTTGTCCAGCACTCACAGCAAGGGGCAGGGGATCAGCTGGGAGTGGGCAGGGACAATGTGCCCAGGAGCCAGGCCAGCAGCATAGCCTCACCTCCTACCTCCTACTCAGAGGGAAGGAGACCAGCCTGGGGCCTCAACAGCTTCACTTTTGGCTCTCTGCCAGGAATTTGCAGCACAAGGTGGGTCCTGAGCCTTGTCTGTCCCCAGATGGTAGTCCAAGCCCTACAATGAGGGTAAGCTGAGGGCAACCAGACCAGAGTGGTAGGCACTTCCATCATGAACATGTAAAAACATTTTCACACGTGTGCCACCTGTACAAAGATAGCATAGGCATGTGCACATATCTGTATGCAATGCACAATCATAAGTGTATATACATGTACATGCATGTACATATACAATACACAAAATTCACATGTGAAGATACACACATACATCTATGCACATAGGTTTATGAGAGCATGTTTATATATTTATATACACACATCTATATGTACATGTGTGAATATATATACATGTGTGCACACATATGTATTAACACATGAGCATATATATAAACATACAGATAACACCCATGTGCATATACACATGTATACACAAATATATAGGCACCTCCCAGTGTATATGCACAACATGCATGCACAAACTCATACTTACACATATACACATTTGTGCATATGTACCACATATGTACATACACATCTATATATACATGTGTGCAACTGCTATGTACACATAAACATGCCTATGTATCCCACATGTTTGTGTAACACTTGTGTACACATCTGTGTGACATATAAATGCATGTATGTATACTCACACATTCACACACATTACAGCCTGCTTCCCTCAAGGGTCCTGCCTCTTGCCCTCCTCCACACACCATCTTCTGCCTTATCCCGGCTAAGCCCACTCAGTACTTCAGGTCCCCATTCACAGAGGCTGTGGACAGCGTATTGACCAGCCCGTGTTGGTCCCCAGATTTCTGGCAACGGTTTCTGATGAGCTTGTAGATGGCAAAGCAGGGGATGGTGAGGCTGGGCACCCCGGCCACGATGACCACTACCGCATACACCCAGTTGGGATATAGGACCTTCTGCAGTTTTGGAAACTCCTCCTGGGGAGAGATGCACAGTGAACAGATGGGGAAGAGGTCTGCAAATCTTCATGATCCTACCTTCCACCGCCCACATGCCCCATTGCCTGCCTCTTTCCCCTCAGGTCTCCTCCCTCTCCACCCAGCCACTGCCTGGGCACTTACATAGTCAGGGTCCCAGATGCTATACATGAGCTTTTTGTTGACCTCAACTACAAAAAAGAAGAGGAAGATGAGCAGCATGATCAGTGGGCTGACCACTCTCCATGTCACTTGCCAGAAAATGTTGGGCTTGTGGCCGATCATGAACTCGATGTCCTTGTTGAACCTGCAGCAGAGGCCAGAGGACAGGGTCACTGGTGGCATGAAGGCAGATGGCTGGCCAGTTTTCTCTATCTTGAACAATGGTTGTCATCTTGGGATATTATGCCTTGCCTTCCCTTGATAAGGTCCTCTAACTTTGCAGGCAAATATGTGCCTGAGTAGAGGGGTCCTAGGTTGTCAGCATCTACCACTCAAGCTTCTTAGAATCACCACAGCACTCTGATATGAGTTCATCTCAGAGGTCTCCTATCCTCACCCACTTTCTGTCATGGACAATGAGGACAGTGGGCCATCAGACTTTGCTCCCTCCTCAGCAGCCCGTGTGTGGGCAGCAGCATCCTGAAGTTAGGTGACACCCACAAGACCTGCTCAAAGCCTGCTCTGTGGCAGAACTCCCTTCAGCAGACAGGGATTTGTTGCGATCAGAATGAGACATATGGTGACGCCCTTTCTTCACATCCTTGGGCAATCACCTCCCCATGCTACTCACAGTGCTGTGGAGTTCAGACCACTGTGCGTGTGCTAGTCACAACCACGTTTCAGTTGACACATTCCTTGTTGATGATCCCAAACATCACAAAAGTCACATGTCTGGCCCTGTGCACCTCAGCCCCCACATGGCTTCCTCAGCCTATTAGAATCGGGTCTCCCTCGGGCTGATGTAACCTTGTCCATGTCCCATGTGGACTTTCATTTTTCAGTGACTTGAAATGGGTTTTCCAGAACAGGACCTCCAGCAAAGGGCTTACATCAACTTAAGATACTGACAGATCATTCTAGAGTGGTTGCAATACAGCTTCTCCTGAAGATGTAGCTTCCCGAATCCTTGCAGCAATGGCAATGATGCCCTGAGATGTTGGGTCAAGCCTGAGTTTTAGATAGCTGTTGAGTCCACCTCCCCTCTAGAAGGGCCTAGTCACAATTCCAGAGGTACCACTGATGTAGACCCCAAGTAGATGAATAGCACTGAGCCCCATCTTGCCTCAGGACATGTGAAATCCATGTCCTATAGAGCCTGAGTCCTGCTGCCTTGCACGTATCCCCTCCCCTCCCTCACTTCCCACCTTCTCCCTACCTTTGTTCTGGTCCCAGTGCTGCTCTTGGGGCCCCAGACTGAAGGTTATATTTAGAGTTAGATTATATATAAAGGTGTGTAACCAGATGTGTCTGAATTTTCTTTTGCATTTTCTTTCTCCACACCCTAAGTTACTACAAGTCAGTTTCTAGTATACCTACAAATTCCTGTCTTTGCATAGGTATCAGGGGCTATTGGGAGTTAGAGATACTGTTTAGATCACTTTTAATAAGAAAGGAGGCATCACTTCAGCAAGGTTAACCTTGCCTTTCTCCACCTCTTGAACCAAGTTCCAGGACTAAGCCAATGCCAGCCCACTCCTGTGAAGGAAGACTACATTCACTTGCACAATAGTGAAGGCTTTGTGCCGTGGCACGCCTACCTCCCTTATCCTGACTTGGCTGGCCCAATTTAGCAAGGATTCTGCAACTCAGCTTTTCTGCGGAAAATGGCCTGTTGCCACAGAGCTGCCCCTCCTACCTGTCGACTCCATACAGGTAGATGACAGCAAACATCTCACAAAAAGCGATGATTAACAGAGGGATGGAGCCAGCATAGCTGTCCAGGAGGGAGAGCCAGTACTGTCCCGAATTCAGTGTGAAAATGAAGGCGATGAGATATGTCCCCAAGCAGATGAGGCCTGTGGCCAGACAGGAAGCAGAGCTGTGGCTTCAAGGCTGCTCAATCCAGGGCTGCACCCACCACCACCATGAGGAACACAAGCAGGTCTCCCTTAGACAGTAGGCGTCATACATACCTGTCATCAGTTCTTTGGGCCACTTTTTAGGCATGAGATTGAGGTCCTGAAGGGGTACAGTCACACCCTCCATGTTCCCAAACATGGACGAGAGGCCCAGGCAGAAGAGCATGATAAAGAAGAGCACTGACCAGAGCGGGGACACGGGCATCTTCGTGATGGCTTCCGTGAAGACAATGAAGGCCAGGCCTGTGCCCTCCACACCCTGCAGCAACGCACAAGGTCGCCTGAGCTCTCTGTCCCTCTCCTTCCTCTCCCTCGACTGCTTCCCAGAGGCTGAAGGTAAATCCCTATTGTTGAAGACACCATGCACTTTGGACACAGGACTCGGAGGAGTCCAGCTGGATCTGACCTGAAAACCTCCTCCCCAAGGACCAGCTCTCATAGCGCCGAAGGCACCGAGCAAGCTGCCAAGGGAGGAAAGCAAACCATGGTCCTCCTCAGCTTGTGAACCACACCAATGTTCCCTACAGGTTCAATAGTGGCATTCATCTCTTGGCATTAACCACCAGCTGTTGAACTGGACTGAAGGCCCGTTCAAAAGGGAAATCATGCCTGGCACTGGACTAAGCCAACTCCCCCAGACTAGTGAGGTCATGGATCTAAAAGAAGAACCTACACTACTTTACTAAACTGGCGTACTTCCTAACTACATGCTAAGTATCTATCCTTATACCCACAGATAACTAGAGTCTTCACCTCTCTTCACTCAGAACTTCCCTTTGCATCAGGTAGAGACCACTACAGAAAACAATTGACCAAAATCCAGGGAACAACTGATCTTGGGTACCCATCCCCAGTGGATGCATTTACAACACAACTCTGTACCCAAGGTTCAGGGAACATTATGAAAGAGGGGGCAGAAAGATGTAAGAGCCGGAGGACCAGGAAAACAGCTGTGATATTGCCTTTTATGACAAGGAAGCAGCACCCATGACACCTGTCTAAACAAGACCCAAACAAGACCAACACCAATAGACATGCTAATGAGACAGGGGGAAATCTAAATCTCACTTGAGGGGAGAGGGAAAGGAGGCAGGCACCCCTAAACAAAGAGTTACAGGCAACTGAGGAATGCTGAGAGCAGGAGAATTAGAATTCCCCAAAGATAAGCCCCTAGATACTTATCAATACCAAGAGTACTGGAACAACCTGATCCTCCCTGAAATAACATACATACAAGCAACAGTAAATGGACTAAGCAGGTTGTATTAATATATATATGTATCTATTATATACACATATATATACATGTAACATAGATATGATATATATACATGTATATAAAACAATCAAAGAAAAAGAGGGTATGAATCTGAGAAAGAATGGGGGGGATGGGAGGGGTGGAAGGGAGGAGCAGGGGGTGTTTTATATAATTGATTTGAGAGGCTGGAGGAGTCAAGTCCTAGCAGTGCCAGGAGGGTCATGATTGGTTAACAGTGGCTCCTTCCCCCTGCCTAATTTTTAACTTCTGCCACTTTTGGAGGTAAGATGCTAACTGAGCAACCCCTGTGTATGACTCACAAAAACCAAAGAGGATCCCTCCCCTTACCCACACCTACCTCCGAAAGGAAGGAGTTCATGTCACAGGTCTGGAACTTCAGCTGTGCGTAAGCCTCGGGATTGGTGGCGTTGCACCATTGTTGAAAGGCCTCGAAGTTCTCGGCGGTCACATTGCCCTCGGGCAGGTCAAACGCATTGATGAGAGTCAGGATGTTCCTGGGAGTGGTGAAAAGGCTGCTGTGTGTCCTCGGTGGGAGTTTCCCAGAGGCTGAACCGGCAAGGGTGGGGCAAGGAGGAGTGGGGTCTACGTGCACGCCCTCTGGGTACAGCCCAAGGTGCTAGGGGTCGACTCACATGTTGACACAGTCATCAAAGCGCTCGGTGGCTCGGAAGCCAATGATGGAATAGACCACGGTGGCTGCATACACAGATGTGAAGCCATTGATGATGGACACGATCACAGAGTCCCTCTCACAGTTATTGCTGGGGACAAGAGTGGTGTCACCACAGGACAACATAGCTGATTCACAGATGAGGACATACGTCCCCTGGCTGGGTGTCAGCACGCAGCACAGCAGAACCAGTGTGTCCAGGGCTAAGACTGGGTTCCTGAGTGCTCACCGATGACTGAAAGGCTACTGTGATATAGGAGAACCCAGGTCCTGTCATCTGGGCACATGTGGGCACTGAGAACTCAAGGTGACCAGAGGGCTGTGTCCTGACCCTGAACCAAGCTGCTGTCTTCTTTACTGTGTTCTAATCTTCCCACCCACACAGAGCATGGTTATGGAGACCCTCTGAAAGCCCAGGATAACAAGAGTTGGAGATTCCTAGAATCAAATCCCACCTTAGGCCTGAGGCCAGCCGTCAGCCTCACAGAAGGGACAGGCCCTGACCTCTCACTACCAGGTGCAGCGTCCCCATGGGCTAGAGAAGGAAACCAAGTCAGGTTCTCTACTGCTTGAAACTTATCTCCCAACCCAGGCCTCTTTAAAGATGAGGTTTTACACAGAGAAACCCTGTCTCGAAAAACCAAAAAAAAAAAAAAAGATGAGGTTTTACCTATTTAAGCCATAGTGTTTTGTTTATAAGAGCAATTATGAATTAGTATTTATGAAAGCAATTCAGTCTATAGTCCCAAGGCTGGGAGAATCCAGGGCTGGGTGGGCTACCTGCCTGAGATAAAAAGGAGGAAAAGAGATCCTAGAATTTTCCAGATGGGACTTGACCATTCTGGCTGGCATTTGGGGCAGAGTAGAGTCACCCTAGCCATCTGGCCTTGCAGAGTCTGTGAGCCTCAGAAGGATGGGTGCTCTCCCACAGCACAGGGTGAGATGTTCTAGGGTCAGATTCCAGATGTATTTCCGACCAGCTGAGAGTCCCGAGTTTATGCACTGATGCAGCACAGAGCTGTGCATTCCTGACTCTCAGGGTCATGGAAGATGTGGCCACAGCTTGGGGGGGAGGGGTGACCCAAGGCTTTGGCCCTTACCTTCAGCTCTGTTTGACCCCACACTGACTTCCTGATTGGATCCTCTGGAGTCCCAACTAGAAACATTCAGCACACCCTGAACATACCCTGGTCTTACTCCGGTCTTCCAACCCCAACCCCTAACGCAGCTGTTATCATGCTGCCCATGCCGTCAAAAGAAGAGCACACAAGCCAGCAGAAACGTGCATGTCAAACTGCAGCACGACACCCCACCCGAAAGGAAGACTGCCCCCAAAACACAGACAAACACAAAAGCTGGCAAGGAAGGGAAACTGAGGCCACCCTGCACAGCCGGGGGGAACTTGTGGTGCAGTGCTGTGGAGATCGGCCTGGTGGATCCTGAGATGGCTGGTCATGAAGAGGCACGAGAGTGCCAGAATGGCATGTCTCCTCCAAGACACTCACCAGAACACAGCAACAGCACATGCGACACAAACACCATCACAATTATAAAATGGAAGCCAAGTCCCCGCAGGTGGATGGGTAAGCACAGCTTGGCTGTGGTCAACCAGCCACATAGGACCATGGCACCAACACACTCTACGTCAGGGAAGCATCGGGGCAGTGAGAAACAGGATACCCACCCCGTGCCACCAGTTCTACCCACAGGAAACACTCAAAGCAGAGGCGGAAACAGGCAAGTGCCACCAGGGGAGCTGGGAGTTCAGGAGTGTCTGCTCATGAAAACGCTCCAGAACGAATAACGAATAATAATGACTCCACAACTGTGTGAATGTACTAAGGCCATCGGACTCATGTGAGTGAACTCATACACGAAATACAAATGGAATAAAAATGTCATAAAGAACCAACCTAGGCCCTCTGCATGTGTGACAATTGTGTGACTTGGTCTGTTTGTAAGGCTCCTAGCACCGAGATCAGGACCTGTCCCTGGTGCTTAGCTGGCTTTTGGGAACCTGTTCCTCACGCTGGATTACCTTACTGAGCCTTGATGCAGGGGGAGGAGCTTGGTCCTGCCTCAACTTGATGTACCATGCTATGTTCAAGCCCATGGGAGGCCTGCCCCTTTCTGAATGGAGACAGAGGAGGAGTGGGTGGATGGGGAGGGGGTAAGGGAACAGGAAGAGAGGAGGGAGGGGAAACTGTAGTCGGTGTGTAAAATAAAGGAAAAAAAATGTTAATTAAAAAAAGAAGAAGAAAATAACCTGCCTAATAGAGTATGTGTTTCAGAGTTAAGAATTCTCCAGTGCTGTCTGGCCAGAATTTAAAGTATACGCACGTGTAGTATCTGTTTGCAGCCCAGTGTTCTGTATTGCGTGTGACCTATAACAGTCTACTGACTGATTATTTACACACATGTGAGAGTGAACAGTCCTCTCGGTCTCTGTGATGAGTTAACAGTTGACATTTTGAGCCTGGCTGCTACAAACTGACAGGACTGTAAAAAAAAAAAAAAGTCATAAAAATAATTCACCCACAGATCCCCTCGGGCTCCACTTGCAGCGGCACTTCCAGGGTTGCCTTCTAGAACATTCTCCATGGCACCAGAGGAGGCCTTCTGAAGCCTGGGACCCATTAGTCAGTGACTAAAGGGCATGGTCCAGATGGAACACCTTCCCATCCACCCAGCTCCAGCACATCCTCTGAAGGGCCTGTGCTGCCAGACCACGGGCCACACCCTCCAGGAAGAGCGTCTCCCAGTGTCACCCCTGTTGCAGGCCTGCCCTTACTGTCAGGTCCTGTCTCTGCTCTACCTCTGTCTGATGCCTGAGTCTCTCCTTGGGCTTGCCTACCCCGAGCCTATGAAGTTCTGTTTGACCTGCCAGGATCCTCCACCCACTCCCTGCCCAGCTCTGGCGGTTCTCTCTTGGGCTTATCACCCCAAGCCATCTGATTCCACTGCTTTCCCTGACCCACTGCTGGTCACAGAAGACAAGTCTGGTTGCACCAAGCCAGGCTGGTGCTCACTAAGCCTTTGTGGAAGACAATAAACACCACCTATATCCTCCCTGGATGTTGGGGATTCTGCATAGCTTAGGACCTTTCCAGAAGGTGTCAGGAAGGGATGCATGGCTAAAACTGGCAGGGTCACAGCCTTCAGGATCTGACCTGGGTTCAGGGTGGGCTTTGAGGGCACCAATATACCTGGGGCCTGGAGTTCTGAGGCAGGCTGCGAACAATGTGGGCATCAAGTTGGGAGCGGAGGAGGGAGCATACTAGACCAAGCAGCAGAGATCATCCAGGGACCCAGCCAGGGGACAGCCTCTCAAAGCCTGTACCTGCTTTTCCTGCCAGCCCTGTTCTGTGCTTAGACAGGACTGGTCAGAGGACAACTGCTGAGTCACACTGGCCAACACCAGTGCTGGGTGCTGGGCTTTGTAAGATACCTTCCTTCTTTTTCTTCTTAACAGCACAGCAGAATTCCTCAGGGTCTGACGGGGAAACTGAGACTCCAGCACCAAGGTGCTCCTAGGGGCCCCACAACCCCTGTCCCCGAGGGCCCGCCCTCCAACTCCATACTCACTGCACAGGGTTGTAGCTGGAGAAGGAGATGAGGCCTCCAAAGGCCAGTGAGAAGGAGTAGAAGACCTGGGCACCTGCATCCAGCCACGTGTTCGGGTTGGCCAGCTCTGTAATCTGCATACAGGGACTCAGCTGTGACTACAGGGACCAGGCCATACCCTCCACTAAGGAAGAAGTGAGCTCCTTCCCCAGCAGTGGATGTCATTCTACACAGAGGAAAAAAGTCAAGCCACCCAACAATCCTCATCCAGGGTACATATGTTAATGGCCCACGAGTAGGTTGACCCCTTGCCAGGCCCTTCTTAGCCAGGGCACTGGCCTGGGCGTCAGGCAATTGGCTATCACCATATAGAAAGAAGCTGTCTTGAAGCCAAGAGAATGAAGCATGGACTTCTTCCATGGGTTCTGAAGCCCTGGGGTAGTCTGCTGGTAGATGGCAGAGACTCACATTGGGTGTGAAGAGGAAGACAATGCCATTGGTGGCACCCTTCAGAGTCAAGCCACGGATGAGAAAGATGGTCAGCACAATGTAGGGCAGAGTGGAGGTGATGTACACAGCCTGTGAGGAACAGCAGAGTAGGGAGACACCACATGGGATACAGGTCAGAGGTCAGACAAAGAAAACAAGGCAGACCTTCCCTCTGCCAAGGTCACCCCAAATCAGTGCAGGGGAGATTGGGCCTCACTCTTCCATTTTCCAATTTCTCTTATTATCTGATTCAATTGGAGAGAGATCTTGGATTAATCTTAGATTTTACAGTGTGTGCTTGAAAGGCATCTCAGCACAGAATCAACTGGCCTCCAACTTAGGCCTCATGTGTGTAAGGAAAGACGACCCTCAAGATTGGTGGCAAGGGGCTGCGTGCTCAGCTGCGTACTGTACCTTTCCAGTGGTCTCGATGCCACGAATAGTACACACGTACAGCACACTCCAGGCACATGTCAGGCAGAGCAGGATCCACCACTGGATGGAGCCTGAATCACTGATGGAAGTGGAGATGTTGAGAGTCTCTCGGTACCAGAAGTAGTCCACAGGAGAACTCTTGGCACACTCTTCCACATAGCCTGCGGGAGCAGATGAGCACACACATCAAGCTGTGGGTCAAAAGCGGGGACAAGCCAGGAATAAACCAAAGAAAATGGCTGCAGGAAACATTAAGTGACAGACACCTAGCCAGTGTCTGAAGCATTCACAATAGGACTACACTTGTGCACATGAATATAGCCTCACATATACACATAAGAACTCATGAACACACTCACACACACACACACACACACACACACACCTGTATCCACATACCACACACTCTCATATATGTGCATATACACACCTGTTTGTACGTAGGTGCTCATCTATGTGAAGTCTGCTAAGAGACACTGTTGGGCTCTGGTGTGGGCCCAGACCTCTGAGCACCAGCTCCTTCCTGACTCCTGGAAGAAGACCCCTATCACCACTGAAGCAGCAGATGGTCTTTGGGACTCTGTGGCCATGGCCATGCTCATTAAATCTAACTCCATGTTATCTCATATTACCATGGGCACCTCTTCCTCAAAGAACCAACGGGGGCTCTCCTACTGTAAGAGACCAACCAAGATCCTGGGCAAGGCTTGTCCTTTGACCAAAAGGAGCCCATTCTGGGGGTTCCTGTGAATCCTCAGCACTACTCTGTGGCAGTCAGGACAATGGTTACCAAACAGGCTGCTCATGTCCCTCTGCAGCTGTGTGTATCTCTGTGAGCCAAATATGTCCCATAGGTCACAGGCAAAGATCTGTGTCTCTTTGTCTCCAGAGGAAAGGGGCCTGATAAGGTAGGGGTGGCAAAGTATACTTGTGGCAGAGGGGCCTCTTTGTGCAGAGACCCAGGGAGCATGCTGAAGGAAAGCAAAAAGTCTCCTACAAGGACCTGTACCCTGGCTGGTGACTTGGAGCCACCTGCACACGTCCCATGGCTCTTCTCCTGATGGCCTCAGACATGTGACCAGTGTGAGACATAGGACATCACCATGTCTAAGGCTTTCTTCTTGGACTGTGGATTTCAGTTTTGTTTTGTTGTGAGAGGGTCTCATAGTGAAGCCCATACTGACCTGGAACTCACAGTGTAGGTCATGCTGACCTCAAACTGTAGCAATCCTTTTACCTCAGCCTCCCAAATGTTGAGGTAATAGGTATACCTGTGAATGTGTGTGTATGTGTGTGTGTGTGTGTGTGTGTGTGTGTGTGTGTGTGTGTGTGTGTATACAAGTGAGTGTGTGTTCACGTGTGTGCAGGTTCGGGTGTGTGAAGGTTTACACACCTTGAACACACACAAAATTGATTCAGAGATCAGTTTGAGTAGCATTCCTCAGGAGCTATCCATCTTATTTTTTGAAGCAGGGTTTCTCACTGAGACCCGGGCTCACTAGGCTAGACTGGATGGCCAGCAAGGCCTTAGAATCCTCCTGTCTCTGCTTTCCCAGCTCACTGGTATTGCAGGTGTCACGTGCTTGACTTTTTATATGGGTTCTTGGTATTGAACTCAGGTCCTCATGCTTTTATGGTAAATACTTTAAACTGACTACACTATCTCCCTAGCCCCTACAACATGAATTTTTATATATTCTGTTGCCTTAGAGATGCTCTGGTTTTTGCTAACTCTGTTCTCTAAACATTCAGTTCTTACAAAATGAAAGGTATCTGGTCACAAGGTATGATTTCTTCCATTCTACAAGCTATAGCATATCAGATGGTGTGGCTGCACTCCCACTGGGCTACACCTGGCCCGGGCTCCAGAGAGTAGCACCTAGTCCTAATCTGTCTTTTGTTTAGCAGACACCTTTTGTTTCTCTTGTTGCTCTGTGTGAATCTTGTCTTAGAGTCTCCCAAGGATACAATTCCTATGCAAAACTTGGTTCAGGAAATCTGGAAAACTGTGGTACCTGATGAATCGAGGAATTTGTTCTTGGCACTGTATTTTTGGGAGCTTCTTTCATGTTGTTTTGAACATATGGAAATCAACTGGCTAAAGTGTAAATATAGAGAAAAGTAAAACAGCCTTGGGCAAAGGGAAAGTGTTTCAGTTCTTAGAGACTGGATCCCCCTGCATCCTCAAAAGGCTAAATTCATTCTTAAGATGCCTCTGAGTTTTCTTTCCACAGATCCACATGAACCCACTGTGACACTTTGAGACAAGATGGGACAGAGACAGGGGATGGCATTTGCATTCCACTGTCTAGGGCCAAGGGCTCACCTGTCCGGTTGTCATTGAGTGGACACTCACTCCATGGTAGAGGCTCTTGAAAGGAGTTGAAGAAATACCACATGACCCAGGCGATGATGGTGTTGTAGTACAGGCCCACCATGAAGGATGTGAACATGGAGGCAATGCCTGTGGGGAGGGATGTCACTGTGGAGGGTGCACAGGTATCTCTAGCAGGTGAGTGCATGGATATGCTGTCCCACCCCAGGGACACAGTAGGACCCAGGGAGGGGGCTGCTCCCCAGCCTACAGAGCAGATACAGCCCAGCCAGGACCTAGAAGTGTGACACCACTTGTATACCTGACTCTCTCAGAGTAAGCTCAAATTCCCAGCACTCTGCACCCTTGCCTGCTCTGCCTGTGGCCCCTAGAGATGTATCCAGGCAAGCAGTCATAGAACCCTCGCAAACAGCTTTTTGACAATTTCAGTGGGGGTGGATCTCACTCAGGGAGGCCCACTTGACCTGGGAAAATCTCTGCCAAGAACTAGTGAGAGAAGCAAGCAGAGATCGTAGTGGGCGACGGCTCAGCATCTGGGACAACGGGCTGACTTCTAAGCAGTTCATGAACTTGCTTTTTTGATTGTGAAACTAAAATCCAAGTACGTGTGTGAAACGGAGAAAAAGAAGGAAAAGGAGGAGGGGAAATGTAAGAGCCAGAGACTCAGGGCGTGGGTGGAATGAGAGGGGCAGGAAGGGCCTGACATCCGTGGCCTCTGTGTGCAATGGGCTGTCCAGCACTGGGCTTCTGGAATAAACACATCTGAACTCTCTGTCCATGGACCCTGCCCTCCTCTTTCCTGGCTGGAGAGCCCACACCACTGAGCTGCATTCTGAGCTCTCAGTGAGCCATGTCCTCTTAATGAGACTGTCTCCAAGCCAGAGTTTGTAAATGAGTGATCACATCTGGATTGGGGGCAGTAGTGGGCGTCCTTGCTGAGTGTGCAGGAGTGGACAGAGCAGGCTACCAGCTCCACCTTCTGGCCCTGGAGGCTTTTGCTCTAGGAAAACAGGATTAACTGCTCTCACCTAGCATCTAGATCTTCCTTGTGCTCTGGGCTGTGGGAACTCAGGCGACCTCTGCTGGCCTGTCTGTTCCCTGAGGACCATGAGTAGCCTGGCCTAGATGCTGCAACCCGGACTCCCATGGATTCTAGTGAAGGGTTCTTGAGGGTCTCTGTTAGAAAAAGAGCTTAGAACTGATTGTGAAAGCTAAGGAGGAACTAGACGGGCCCTGTAAACCCCAGGCCAGCTGGAAGCACTGACACACACCTACGCCCTTCAGAGCTGGGTGGATGGAGCTCCACACGGCCACACTGCCCTTGCGTAGCCGCTGGCCAATGGCAAACTCCAGGTGCAGCAAGGGAATCCCCTCCAGGACCAGAAGGATGAGAAACGGGATCATGAAGGCTCCTGGATGGGAAGAAGCAGGACATGTCATTACAGGTTAGGACACCACCTGGGGACAGGCACTTCAAAACCTTTGTTCTAATGATTAGTTGCCACCAACACCCTTGAACAGAGCTGGTATGTAGTAGTTAGCCATGTGAGTGGAGCCACAGCAGACTTCACAGCCTGGAAGGATCCCTCAGGTGAACAGTCTCCACTGTCTCCTCACGTGTGTTAACACTCCTTGCTGGTTTGAAGAACACTAAACAGTGTCACCCTGCTCACTGACAGTAACCCAAAGACACATAGGGTGTCTACTGGCTGAGGATGAGTTGGCCCCAAGCCCCTCACTGACCAGAGCCTTGGGGACAGAGGGACAGAGTTACAACCTCTGAGATTAGCTGCTGTGGGGATGGTGTGTCACTGCACGGTCCACTAATGCTAAATCGGCTGTCCACAGCATGAGAAGGGATGTCTTCACTGGTGATGGTGGAGAACCAGGAGAAGATGCAAGCACCCTTTGGCTTAGAGCAGCCCCATTACTGGAGTGTGTTCTCTACTTCAAAGTGTAGTGAGTACAATGATGGTCTCAAATAACCGGCGACATTGCCCTCATCTGTGCAAACCCTTTGTACTACAGACCTACCAGCTCTAATGTTAGGAAGTGTGTCTCTCCTGTGCTTTAAGAATCTTCAGTGGCATCCTGTGTATTAATTATGTTTCTATAAGAACTATGTTAATGAAAAAAAGTTTACATAATGTATACCAAATAACAGTATTGAGCCTAGAGAGGTGGCTCAAAGGATATTGAGCACTTGTTGCTCTTGCAACAGCTTTCTTCAGTTTCTAGCATCCACATGGTGGCTTACAACCCTCTGTAACTCCAGTTACAGGGGATCTGACACTTTCTTCTGACCTCCATGGGCATCAGGCATGAACACGACACGCTTACACAATGTAGGCGAATGCTCATATACACACATAGTAACTGAGTAAGTCTAAAAAGAGAAAAAAGAGCTGAGCATGGTGAAGAGCTGAGCATGGTGGCACATGCCTTTAATCCTAACAAGTGGATCTCTGTGAGTTCTGGGCTAGCCTGGTCTACGTAGTGACTTCCAAAACAGCCAGGACTATGTAGAGACCTTGCCTCAAAAGAGAGAGACAAAGAGAGAAAGAGAAAGGGAGTGAAGGGGGAGGGAGGGAGGGACGAAGGGAGAGAAAGAATGAAAACAACCACCACTATCAACAGAGTTGAGAAGACAGCCTGTGGAATAGGAAAAAAAACATTTGCAAACTACAAGTCCGTTGAGGTATTAAATTTCTCAGAATATTTAGAGGACAAAACTCAAACGAAATCCAACTTAAAAATGGTCACAAACCCCCAAGAGATGTTGACCTAGAGAAGACACACAGAGTCTAGTAACACTTGAGAAGATGTTCACATCACTCAGCATGCAGAGAATGTTAAGTCCAAATTATGAGATACTACCTCACACCACAAAAGCAGAAAAGAAAATTATAAGCTCACGCAGAGGGGGAGACTAGAGCCCTCAGTACTGTTGGTGAGAAAGCAGAACAGTGCAACCATCATGGAAAGTAATAGGGTCATTCCTGGAAAAAAATTAGACATAGAACCACCACATGACCCAGCAATTCCATTTCTAGGTACTTAAGAGAAAGCAGAGCCCCAACGAGATGTTCGATGCCTGTATTCACAGCAGCACCATTCAGTGGCTGAGTGGATAAACACATCATGACCCATCCGTACGGTGAGATTTCAACACAGGGATGAAGATGGGGGATTTTGTTGAGTTAGGCAAAAGCCAGTCACCAAAAGCCCATATGGTCTACCATACAGGTCCTTGGAGATGACATGTTCACAGAAACCATAGAATGGAGGTTGCAGGGGCAGGAAGCAGTATGGGGTGGTGATAACAGGAACATTTTCAGTTGGAGAGAATGAGAGTTCCAGAGATAGACAATAGTGATACTGTACACTTAGATGTACTTAAAGCCACTGAGCAAGACATTTAAAAATGGCAAAGAGGTACATTTTAAGAAACATGTTTTTCTCACACAGGGAAGCTGAGAGCAGAAAACACAAGAAGCCCTCTCTATACCTACAGTGGCAAGCTTCCCATCACAATTCCCTCTCATCTGAGGGACACTTTAGCTATCACATTTGACCTCAGATTTTGAGTTGTTAAGAATTATCCTTTGAAGTATGCTGCTGTGTGGGCATTTGGAAAGAGTGGTAGGCCAGTGCCGGGGCCAAACCAGACAGAAGATGACCTATCCCAGAACATGCCTCATGACAATGGACAGACTAAACAGTTAGGTACTTGGGGACTGTTTTAAAATAAGGATAGACATGTGCTGCCCTACAGAAAGTACTGTGTCCATGAAGGCCAGGTTTCATCTTTGCACGTATCTTGTAGGAAAGCCAGCACCAGACTGCTGCTGACAGGAAAGAGGTGGCAGGAGCTTTGGAGAAATCACAAAGTTTAGGAGAATTTTCATATGCATTTACTCCCAACATCATCACATTCCTTCTTTTTAGAAGAACACAGGGAGAGAATTGAGGCTGAGAATCGCCACTGCTTCTATTGAAGGTCTCAGTGAGGCTCTGTGCGGACAAAGCTCAAACTGACATGGCCTAAGAATCCACATTCGAGAGCAGTCTGGACTCCCCTCAATACTTAAGAACCTCTAGCCACTGACCTGGGATTCTGTCCTGCTAGAACTCATGGCAGTCCCTGGGGAGAGGTCCAGAGAAAAAAAGCTGTGAGCCCACCATGGTCCCATACATGTCATATCCCTTCATGCCCAGGTGTCTCTGGCACAGACTCCCGGGCCTGTCACAGAAGAACACGAAGACATCACAACATCCCAACACCACTCAGGATGCAGCCTTATCTCTGCCAGGCCAGGGCACCAGCATCTGTTGTATGATACTTTGTGTTCTGACAAATAAAGCTTGCCTGGAGATCAGAGGGCAGAACTAGCCACTAGTTAACCATAGAGGTCAGGCTGTGGTGGCACACACCCACCACCCAGCACTTGGGATGAGGAAACAGGAAGATCAGGAGTTCAAAGTCACCCTGGGCTACACGAGATTGAACCCGTCTAAAAAGAGGAATAGAGCCAGGCGGTGGTGGCTCAAGCCTTTGATCCCAGCATGTGGGAGGTAAAGACAAAAATATAAGGTGGTGGAGACAGGATCTCCCCCCGTTCAGTCTGAAGATTTGTAGAGACAGGATCCCCCTATTCAGTCTGAGATTAGAGGTAAGAAATCTCTAGTGGCTGGCTGCTCTGCTTCTCTCATCTTTTAGCTTTCACCCTTGATATTTGACTCCAGGTTTTTATTGTTAAGACTAATTAGGATTGTGCTTCAATCATCCCACCTGACAGAGACAGGAAGAGACAGAGACATAGAAAGTCAAGGAAAGAGGCAGAAAGGGGCAGAGAGGGACAGGGGGAAGGAAGTACATGAGAAGGGACAGAAACAAAGAGACTAGAGCAGATAGAGAGGCAAGGAAAGACAGAAGGAAACAAGGGGAGAGAGATGACAGACAGAGAGACACAGAGAATCAGAGACAGATGAGAGACAAGATGATGCAGAGACAGGAGAAGCAGACACAGGAAGAAACAGAAAGGGATGGAGAAAAAGAGAGGGAGATGTTCTCCTTTCTCTATAGGCCCTGGGGTTGACCAAGTAAGTGAACCAAGGATGGTAAACCAGCACTTGCTTTCTCTGTGCCCCACACAGGGGAGCCAGTCATGTGGGGTGGGTCAGATGATGATAGTCTGGAGGTTCCTAGGGTGGGGCTCAAATGGTGTTCCCAGCTCAGAGCAGCAAGTTTGATATAAGACCTGGGCTTCTGTGGAAGGTGACAGAGTACCAGTCCTGGATAGGATCTTCATCTCTGAGCTAATGTGCCACCTCTCCGCAGGTGTAGGGGCAGAGGAAGTGGGTACAGGTATTGGACAGGAGGAAGCTGGGGCTCCAGGATGCAACACCAAAGACTAATGTCCAAAGGTCTCCAGAGATAAGGCCTTTGGTGCTGCCCGGAGTCCTTGGCATTTGCTGTTTACACAGAGAGAAACACCAGTAGAGATCATGGCAAAGTGGGGCTGAAGGGAGACTGAATGTGCAGCTTGAAGAAGGCCCAGTTCTGTCTTTAGTCAGGAGTGGGAAGTAGGAGGAGAGGAGAGGGGAGGAGGGAAGGGGCTAGAGGGAGAAGGCAGGTGCTACAGGCGGATTCCACTCTGTTTTCTTTTTCCAGCAGTGGTGTATGCTGCACATACTTGCACATGGTTGTACACAAGGTCATCAGGACTAGACCAGGGGGTCATGGGCTCACAGTGGAGAATCACTGGAGGATGCATGGAGAAGGCTGGGAACATTCTGTGTGGGCCAACCTGGTCCTTGGAAGGAAGGCAGCATCTGGGCCAGGCCCATGTCACCCAACATGGACACAGAACAAGAGTGGGGGCTCCCAGTGGCCCAAGGCTTGTAGCCAGGGCCAGGACATAGATGGACAACCATGCCCAGGGTATCCTGGGTAGATATGGTCACTTCCATGTGCAAAAAAGTAGTATTAGGGTCCAGCTGACCAAGGCTAGCCCATTCTTCTGCACGTGACTGGCCCAATGATCTCCTTGGGTTTGCCAAGTACAGCCCCCAAGTAGGCAGTGTTGGAGACAGCCTTAGTATCCGCCATCACATTCCTTCCATTTCACACATGTGAACACCAGGACCAAGATGCAGTGCCGTTGGTCTAGGAGGCTGACCCTGGACTGCTGTGTGTCTACACTACCTTTGAGTACACAGTCCCCAGGAAAAGGGCCCAAAGCAAGTCCATCTCACCCAGGTTCACTATGGAAGTTGGTGACTGGCCTGTGTAATTTTTGGTGGACAGTCTGAGTTCCCAAGAGTAAAGCTGCAGAGGAGCCAGGGCTGCCGGCTTTTCGTGTCTGCTCAGCTTCAGTGATCCGTGCTGAGCTGGAAGTTTGTGTCGCCGACAAACCTGAGAACTCTCAGGAGGCAGGATATCAGGGTATACGGTCTAAGAGTATTGGATGCCCAGGGACACCACCCAGGTCCATTGTCCCCTTGTCTACTAATACCTGTCGTGGTCTCTTGTCCCCCAAGAGCTTGTGGGAGACCCTTAGTTCTCTAAGTCTATTTAAGTTTCCTCTGGAGGCTAGATGAGGCTAGCCTCACCTACAGGCCTTCTCTGCCAGAGTCCAGAGTTTCAGGTAAGAAAAAAAACCTACCATGTGATAGTACTGTTTGTGAGAAGTCATAGGAACAAGAAGCCAGCCCTCAGGTCAGGAGGACCATCTCTGGGTCCTGCTCTTCTGAGTCCACCTAGCCCAAACACACACACTTCCCTTCCTTCTGGGTGAGTGTCCGGCCTATGTAGGATGTGGGCAACACAGGCCAGAGTGACCCAAAGACACGGCTCCTCCAAGAGGTGTCTTCCCCACTTTACCTGAGCTGCCTCTCTGAAACCCAAGCCCAGGCCCTCTCAGGAAGTAAAAGCTCAGAACAGTGTGACCAAGGAACCAAGGCCATGGCCAGAGCCTTCTCAGCACATCCCCTCTTGTCTTCCCAGGGTTGGCACAGAGGTCTATAATACTGCCTGATCCACAGACCACTTCACCACACACCTACAGGGGCAGCACCACAGCCCCAGGATCCCCAGGGCATTGTTAGCTCAGAGACAAGATGATCTCAGGTGTTGGGAATCCCCATGAGATTCCCACAGAAGCCTGGACCTTAGACACAGCTCTATTGTGGAAACCCTGAACGATTCCTTGTGGGGCAGGCTCAGCCCAGCCCTTCTCTCCTAGGCACAGAACTGACAAACCTGTGCTTGTCTCCTACCCTCGGTTCATGTGGCACCTCCACATCCCTGCAGAGCCGGGGAATGTAGGGGAGCCTGAGGGTGCCCTGCCTGGGTGGAAGTTGGAGGAAGGCCAGGGTCTGTTTTTCTGACCTGAAACTGCTTGCTGTGGGGGTCTCTACATCCAAACCAGGTCCTGGGAAAGTAGAGGGGGTCCAAGGACAGGAGGTTGGAAAGCCTTGGGCCAGTTTTGTTTAGGTCGACTGGATAGCAAAACCTGGGACTGTCTGCTCTCTCATTTGCTGCGGAGCCTGGCCTGAGCGAAAGGTCCTGGCAGAGTCATAAACAGCCAGCCTACACATCTACACAGCGGCACAGTGGCTGTGACAACTTCCCATCACAATGCCAGTGTGTGTCTACACAAACTGGAAGTCAAGAAAGCTCCTGAGTCAGAGAATCCCTCTTAAGAGGAGAATGTCTGGAACCCCACCTGTGGCACACCCCAGGCCCAGCAGAGCCAGTTTCTGCAGCAGCCAGGCCTGCCCATACCGCCACTGACAGTACCACATTAGGAAGGCAGAGCCTGGGCTCCAGGTGAGACGTTCCCCTGAAAGCTCAAGGATGTTTGTGAGTTTGTGGTGTGTGTGTGTGTGCATGTGTGTGTGTTTCCTAGGTGCAGCAGCCCCTGTGGGGCTGGGGATTTAAAAAGCTAGAGTACCAACTGGCAGAAGTTTCTGTGATGTAGGAGCCTATGGGGCAGCTATACCAGTGGTCTCTGTGCCCCAGCTGTGCCCTCCTGAGTCACCTGGAAGTGTGTTGTGGACCACCTTCAGTGGAACAAGGGTCAGAGTCTGGGTCTCTCTGAAAGGGAGGTGCAGCTGGGGAATCATGGGGCCTGGCTGGGGAAGCCAATGTTCTTTTAAAGGCTGCCACACAAGCCGAGGCTTGTGAGTCACTGAGTGCAGCAGAATCACTGAGTGTGGCAGCTCTGCTCGGTGCATGCTGGTCCAGGACCAGCCAGGAGTCCAACAAGACAGGCTCCATCCATGCCCACTGTCCTCTGAGGGTCATCCTTTGGATCCCAACTCTCCCTCTTCCAACTGGACCATACAGTAACCTCCTGCCAAGTGGGTGAGTGTTCTACCCTCAGGGAGGGGTGTCAACTCAGGGAACTAGCTATGCCATCCTCGTCTCCAGGGGGAGATTGTTCGCAGCCCCTCATAAACCACCCAATTCACATGGTGAGGGAGGCACGCGTGTCTCTCACTAACAACTTGAGACCACTGGCCTGCCTCTTCCTTCCCTGTCTGTGACCCTCTTGAGTGCTGAATCTTGGGAAATGTCCATCCTGTATCCTTGGTCCATGTTTTTAGTCTTGGGCTCCTACATTAGCCTCAACCCATAGACACCCACGCCCCAACCTGGGTCCCGGTTCCTACCTCCTCCATGGCTCTGGCATAGGTAGGGAAAGCGCCACACGTTGCCCAGCCCCACGCAGAAACCCACACAGGTGAGCATGTACTGGGCCTTGTTGTCCCATTTGGGCCGGGAGTCGGCCTCTTCCTTTTCAATGACCTCTAATTCATGCAGAGATGGAATCCGGTCCTCCAGGCCAGGGTTGGGCAGCACAAGCCTCACCATGGTGGTCGCTGGGTTGGGCCTGGCACACACAGGCAGTTCAGCAGCCAGAGGGCAAGTGGTGGTGGCCAGGAGCCCTGGCTCTTTATAGAGAACCTTTGGCACCTCACCCCAAGCACCTGGGCCGAAAGGAGGCGTCAGCAGATCCACAGGGTGCGTCCGCAGTGCTGTTAATGCCTTATCTGCAGAGGCACCCAGCCCAACCAGCAAAGCCACCCCCTCCAAACACTGACAGGAGGTCCTGTTGAAGGTCTGACCACCCCTCCCCCTACACAAACCCAGACGTAGACCAGGGTGGGGTGTGGAGGGGGGGCAGTGCCAGACCCACTCCCCAGGAAAGAGAGAAGGACCTCCACCAAATAAATCAAATAGCTGGTGTCTGTTGCGGTCCTGTGCTGACCAGCAGGATGCTGGGTCTCCCCAGACTATCGGAGCTCCCAGAAATCTGTTCAACCTATAGAAAACTGAGCAGGGGCTTGCCCACCCCGTCATTTTTTCTGGAGGTGGTTGAAGGCCTGTTCCGTAGTTGCTGCTCACATGAAGTGCCACAATATGTCTTGGGTTCCTCTAGGCACAGCTCTGGGCTCTAAATGCTCCTCAGAGGACCCATGACTAACCCCAGCATCTGGAGCCCTGCAGGATTTCCGTTCTTCCAGAGAGCACTTAGAAGATGAGGAGATTGCTAGCGCTGATGCCAGGCAACGATGCCGATGAGGCTCTGTCCCCAGCAGCGCAGCCAGCTGGGGAGATACAGAGAAGCCAGTATCACATCTAGGATAGCCACCAGGTGCCAGGAAAGGTTGAGGGTAATGGGCCTTACTAGACCTTTGAGGATAGAAAGCCAAGGAGAAGTTCCCAGGGGTTATGTCTAAACTAAGACAGAAGCAGAGATAGGGTTCACGTCATTCGAACTTTGCAGGGTAGGATTTGGGTGGGGCATGCCCTCTGTTCTGAATACCTCCCCTCTGCCTCCCCTGCCTACCCCATGACTTGCCCACCCCTGGGAACCATCCTGAGCTTCCTGAGGGCAAAGGATAATGCTACCCTATGCCCCCTTCAGTCCTCTCTATGCCCCTCCCACCTACCTTGGTCCAGCCTCAAGGGTCAGCTCTCCAGGAGGGCCCTTCCCGGACTCTGCTGATCCACCCTCCCCCACATCACGTCATGGCCTTCCTAGAACTCACAGGACTTTTTATTTTCTGTGATCTTTCTCCCTTTAAATTGTTCTCCTTTTAAAAATAAATGATGATAGGACTTTTAAATTCTGCCTCTGCTTACTTATTTCATCAGTGATCCACACCACTAGATGATAAAGCCCAAAGCCCAGCTTTCTCTGCGTCCCCTACATTAGCTCCTGCTGATGTTCCTGAATAACAGAGATGGAAAGGGGCATCACTCAGGGCAGAGCAAGTTCAGGGGTCTGACCTTTGGCCAAACACACTGGAAACTCTGATAGGGCGGAGGCCAGAGAGGAGACCAAGTTTACATTTGGAATATCAGAATAACAGAAGGGGAGGGTGAAGAAAGGGCCAGAGATGGAGACGGAGAGCAAGAGACCCAAAGCTAGAGGCAGAAAAAGATCCAGAGAGACAAAGATAAAGAGAGACAGAGATTTGAAGGAAGAGTCTGGAAGACAAAGAGACATGACAGAGATAAAGAAAGACACAGGAACAGAGATGGATACACAAATGGGCAGAGACCAAAAAAAGACCTGCAGAGACAGAGATAGAGAGGGACAGATGGAGACCAAGAGAGATACACAGGGAGATAAATAAAGACACCCAAGACAGAGATACAGAGACAGACAGAGAGAGGCACAGAGGGATTCACAGACAACATAGAAAGACAGAGACAGAAACAAAGAGATGCTGGTGGAGACACGGAGAGAGAGACAGAGATAGAAAGAGGCAGAAATAAAGACAGAGACAGACACACAGAGATACAGAGAAATAGAGAGACAGAGAGACAGCAATACGAAGACATAGAGGATGGGACACCCAGGCCAGGTGGTGAGATCTGGGGACAGGGAATGAAAGACCCTGTGTAGAGGGGAAGAGATGTAGCGTGGCCCAGAAGACCAGCAGGGAGGCTAGAGCGAGGACCCAGGCCTGCTCTGGATACGCAGTGTGAGGCCTATGGAAGCGGCAGGAAGGACTCTGTCCATACGAGACTCTCTGAACAGACCGGACTTTTCCCTCCCTTCAAGTCCTCTAGTCGCTTCCACAGAAGAAATGAGATAGAGGAACTGGGATCCAGAGTCACGTCACCTGGGCAACAGTCTACGTGATCAGTGCAGAGGCCTTACATCCTGTGAGTTGCACACAAGCTGTCTAATGCCAGTCATTTCCTGAGAAAATGGCGGAAATGACTCTGCCTGCAAGGCTGGTGCCCAGGCTGAGTGGACAGGCAAGGCTCTGTGTCAGGACTGGTCCAGATGGGGATTTTCCTATGAGCCCTATGGGACCCTATCATTACCACCTGTTTTCTGCACACCTCCTCAACCCTGCGTGTGCCGTATCCACTGAAGGTGTGATGCCAGGTGTCCCTCTGCCTTACAACCCTAGTGGGCAAATGAGATCGGGGGCAGCTGCCTGGGGTCAGAGCCAAACTTTTTCAGTCTGGGGATCTGGCCTTTTGGCTGGGCATGGAGTGAGACTTAGTCAGATGCTGCCATCTGTGATGCCACTATTAAGGGTCTCGTGGTACCCCTGCTTTTTTTGCACAGTCCAGAGGCAGCCTTCCATGACCTCAGCTCCTCAGGTAGAGCAGCCCAGAACAGCATTTGCATTGCCCAGATATTGATACAGGATCTTGCTTCCTGCTCAGAATGCTCCATCATCACTATCAGCAGAGACCACCAGCCTCCAGTTGGTCAGCAAGGTGCTGCCTGCCGGGCTCTCAGTCAGCTCTGTAGCTTGTTCTCAGGCCTCATCCCCTTGAGGCCCCCTAAGTCTCTCCTTTTGCACAGTGCTGTTTCTTTGCCCGGCTATACAGCTTACAGGTTCTAAGCAAACTGATCACACATACAGTGTGCCAGAGTCCTGAGCTGGTGCCTAAGGCTGGTGAATCCACATCTGTGGGTCCCTTTCCAGTGTAGCTGGAGACCCACATATCCAGCCCCAAATAACTTCTCCAGTTTTTGCCTCTCCTTTCTCACCATGTCTACAGGGCCAGCTCAGCAGGACTGCAGGAGACTGGCCACACAGGGCCTTCCAGACAGGCAAGTTCCTTTCCAGAATCTGGGACAGTTCAGGACTGCAAGTGAGAGGGTGGGGTGGCCATGTGAGTCCTTTTTGCTTTTACTAGAGCAGCACTTGAAAATAATAAAAAAAGATTAAAACCTGCAGAAAATATTGTCACCCCGGTCTTCAAATCTCAATGTCCAGGAAAGGTGGAAGCTTCCCTCAGCACCTGAGCTGAGGAGGTGATCTGGGGCAAACAGGACAGGAAGGGTCCTGCCAAGGGTCCTGCAGAGTGGCCTCCATTCAAACAGTCCCCTTAGTGGCCCCCTTGGGAGCAGATTGCTAGTTCATGTTCTCAGTGACACTTTTTCTATAACACAATGCCTACTCCATTGAGAAGACACAGACTGGAGAAGACACAGCGATTCCTCTTTGTCCCTTAGTTCACTGTTGAGTGTACAGGACACTCTGTCCCTCCATCCCTCCCTGCTTCCCTCCTAAGTCCCAATATCTATACCTGATTTTCACTTAACACCGTATCTTGACAATTTCCCTTTCATGAATTTTTCAAATAGTTTAAATAACTTTTAATTCTTAGATTTAGCTTTAAAATTACACTTTTATTCGGTTTTTCTTCCAAGTACCATTTCTGAGTTGTGACACAGTGAGTTCTTAGTGTACTGGGTACCCATAATTCTTTACCGAAACTTCCTGAGCACAGCCCATCTGATTTCAGCCTCCCCTGTGTCCACACTCTACAGTGCCAGTCAAAATGCCTGTTGCTATAGTTTGTGTCCATAGTGTCTCCTACGGGCCATATGCTGCAGCTTGGTCCTTGAGTGGCAGTGTTGGAAGTGATGGGACCTGTGGAAATGGGGCTCGAGGAGGCCTTAGGTCACTGGGAACACGGCCTCAGAAGGGAAGGCAGGGGCCTGGTCTCTTTGTTTCTTTACATTATTTACATTATGGAGGTTTTGCTCAGCCACATGAGTTTGTCATGATATGATGCCTTGGCTCAAGAGCACCAGACTACCCATGGACTAAAGCCTCCAAAACTGTGATCCTAAACAAGCCTTTCCTCCTTGTAAGTGGATCATCTGAGGAATTTGTTACAGTGACAGAAAGCTGGTTGGCTCATTTTTTTCCAGGTGAATGACTCTTCATGATGTTAATAGATTTATATGATTATCACACGGGTCAAGACCCAGAACATCCCATAATTCCAAAGCCCCTCTTCTAACCCAGGCATTTGACCCCTCCTTCTGAGACTGTACGTTTCTTGTGTAGACTCTTGAGCATCTTGAAGCCCCCATGCAGTCCGTGCTTTCAACTCTTAGCTTGTCACCCCGCACTATCATGAAGTCAGATGAGTGTACAGTAACCACTGTTCCCACCCATCCTGGATGCAGTGCTCCTGAAGGACATGCTTCGAACTGCACATCGTTCTGTTGCTGTGTAGCTAGGGTCCGGTGGTTTTCTTCATTATACCAAAGCCACCATTGCTTCTTGGCACATACATGTCTGTTTTTCTTCAGCCACACATCCATGAGATTAACACTGCCTCCCAAGTCTCAGACAACTTGTAAGGTGCTGCCAGGACTGGGAGCAGCTCAGAAGGGTACACAGAGCCCTGGCTTTGATTTCAAGTATTGTAAATGACGATGATGATGGTGATGATGGTGATGATGATGATGATGATGATGATGATGATGATGATGATGGTGGAGAAGAAGAGGAAGAAGGAGAAGGAGAAGAGGAGGAGAAAGAGGAAGAGGAGGAAGAAGAAGAAATTGTTAAGTACAGCATGGTGGTACATGCCTATAATCCTAGCACCTGGGAGGCAAAGCTGGAGGATTAGGAGTTTAAGGCTAGCCTGGGCTACATATTGAGACCCTGTCTAAAAAAGTGCTGCCAAAACATTTATAAGAACAAGAGGCCATTCCCCCAGACACCTCAGGGCTACATTGGTCCCCCATGCTCTACGCCTCTTGTGCTCCTCTTATATTTTCATCACAGGAAACCCATAATAATCATGGATGCCACTGGTGCTTCTCTGGTAGCCTATGACATTGAGCCTCATTTTGATCTTGGGACTTGGTTCTCATCGTCTAAAACACTGCCCAGACAACTTTCTAAGGAAGAGTGACCCCTTCTTCATGAATTCTTGGGGTTCAATTTTTTTTGGAAGTTGGTGCCTTACAAATAATTCAATGCGCTCAGCTGTTGCCTTTCCACTTCTGATGAGTATGAGGTCCACCACCTACCTGTTACGAAAAGATTTGTCTCTTCAAGGTGCTGAGCTATCCTGGGCCCTTCCTTTCTTGCATTCCGCCTTGCTGACAGGCTGCTCCTATGTAGCTGGTCAGTTCTTCACGCTGGCCCCTGAACTTTTCCTTGGCTTTATACTGGCTCCACCCTACAGCTTCATCAAGAACTTTGATGTTTGATGATTCAGGTCCTGGGGTCACATTCTTATCACTCCATCACCACTTAAACAATTAGGAGCATTTTCCCCCACTGGTCTCCAACCCTCAACCATCACTCCAGCTCCTCAAGAGTCCTGTTCTCATTAATGAAATAGTAACAAAACTCCTAAGATTCTTCTCTACATTTTGGAAATAAGTAGATTGTCTCTCATTCTCTTAATGTAGTGATTACACAGTTCCTTCAGTGTTCTTCCATTCCTGGGATAATCCCAACTGGTCCAGAGATAGAGCTTTTATCCCCCTGAGTTGGATCAGCTCATAACAAATCCATTTTTACATCTCTGAGCCGCCACCATCTACCCTATCCACAATTCTGGGGAGTTAGAGTGGTTGCCATGAGGGGCTTCTAGGTCTCTCCTTAAAGTCAAATATCTGTATAGTTCTGTCTGTGACCATATTGCTGCAAAAAGCTGGCTTTCCCTCCTTCACTGGAATAAACATGCTCCTTGGATCTTCATTAACAAAGACTTTACTTAATATCTTTGCTAATATCTCCCTCTCCCTCCCTCCCCCCACTCTGTGTGTCTCTGAGTCTCTATGTCTCTGTCTCTGTCTCTCTCTCCATCCCTTGTTTCCCTTCTGAGCTATATCTCAAATCTTACTAATTTCTTCAGTTTAAAAAGTACAGTTTAAGGCCAACAAGATGGCTCATTAGGTAAAGGTACCTGCAGCCAAGCCTGATGACCTGAGTTCAATCCTTGGAACCCGCATGGTGGAAAGAAAGAACTGACCCCCACAAGTTGTCCTCCAACCACCACAAATCCATGTTGGTGAGTGGTGTGTGTGTGTGTGTGTGTGTGTGTGTGTGTGTGTGTGTGTGTGTGTGCTTTCCTATTATTGTGATTTAAAAAATGACTAAGCCAACTCACAGAAGGAACGGCTTATTTGTATTTGCAGTTCCAGAGGGATAAAAGTCCAATACCACCGTGATAGGGAAGTGTGGCAGCTGGCAGGCATGGTGACTGGAGCAGCAAGCTAAAAGTTCACATCTTAAACTGAAATAGGACACCAAGAGAGTGCACTAAGAATGCTGTGAGTCTTTTGAAAACTTGAAGCCTGCCTCTACTGACATACTTCCTCCAGCAAGGCCACACCTCCTAATCCTACCCAAACAATTACACCCACTGGACACCAAGTATTGAAACATCTGAGCCTAATGAGGACACTCTCATTAAAGCCACTACAGGGAGCCAGGTGATGGTGGCACATGCCTTTAATCCCAGCACTTAGGAGGCAAAGACAGGTGGGTCTCTGTGAGTTTCAGGTTAGCCTGGTCTACAGAGAGAGTTTCAGGACAGCCAAGGCTACACAGAAAAACCCTGTCTCACAGAACAACAAAACAAAACAAGCAACAACAAAAACCCACTACAGGGAAAAGTAAGGTCACTAGGGGAAGGCCCTGGAAGGGATATGGAACCCTGTCCCCAACACACACTTCTTGGCTGCCATGAGGTGAGTAACTCTGCTCCCCCACATGCTCCCACCATGAATACTGCCTCACCACAGGCCTACAGTCTAGTGACCATGAAGTGAGACTTCTGAAATCTTTTTCTCCTGTAAGCCAATTATCTCAGGTGTTTGGCCACAGCAATGGAAAGCTGGCCAGCACGGCTCCTTTACCCAGCAGTACTGTAAACAACTGCATGAAGAAAAAAATGTCCATTTATTCAGCATCAGCTAGGCCCTACTGCAGTTACAAACACTCCCAACAGTGCAGGACAACAAGTATTCATGAGTCACCGAAAGTGCCTTCAGGCTGAGGTGACCCTGGGACAGCTGTATCTCCATATCTACCTTGGCATCCATGACTGAGGAGAAAGGGCAGGGATGAGCCATTCTGCTGACCAAAGGAATCACATTATCTACCAGCTCTTTTAAGGAATGAGGAGGGCAGGCCCATGAGGTCCCAGTGGGGGATGGGAACAGTGACGACAGGCACTCACAACTGCCAGAGTGGATGACGGCTGATTAGACACAGTGTGGCTTCCCAGCCCCATGCTTTCAGCCACAGTCCTTGAAGTTTGCCCTGCTGTGCGGAGCAGCCATACCCAGCCTCTAGGACCTTGTCCCTAGCATCCTGACAGAGTAAGTAGCTTCTGCGTCCAAGGGATGATGCCCTTTCAGACTGCACGTCCACCCTGCTCTGTCCTCAGGAACCTGAAGTCTGTAACAACTGCTTGGTTACTATAGCCTGAGAAGTGGTCAGCCATTTGCCTAGTTCTCACCAATGGACAGTGTTTCAGCATCACCAGGACCAGGACCTGGTCCCCAAGTGGTCAAACAGCATGAACATTCCTGGCCCTCAGAGTCACTTGTGTAGCAAATCCTACCTTAGGAATCACTCTGGTTGCTACCAGGGTGCTAGGTAGGGGGCAAATGAACCATTGGTGAGGTTACCTGTCCCTGACCTTGCCTGTGTCTGAGGGTTTCTTCTCACCTGCCCTCTTCTTTACCTTCCTCCCAGAAAAAAATGACTTCCCTATTCGGTGAGGACAACTGCAGAGAGGTAGCTCTTTCAGGGAGAGGAGAATGGCATAGTAGCCAAGCTTGGCCATTGGTCCCTGTGCCATTCACTACCCATGCTCCACCAAAGCAGGTCTCAAGGCCACCAGCCCGAGGCTAAATGTCCCTAAAGGACTGGGCCTAGCATTCTGCAGCCTCTACCTGGATATGAACAGCAGGTCTAGTTGTGGGCAGGCATTTGGTGTGCTCAGGTGTCCTACAGAGGGAGGGCCAAAGCTCACATTGTTGAGGGACAGTCATTGACAGTAACACCCCATCTTCTGTGGCTGACAGACTGAGTCAGAGGAGCCACCCAGGTGTGCATTGACCAAAGTAAATGGCTGGGTCTGGGTCATTCTTAACTGCATTGAGGAGAGAGGAAAGAGAGGAGTTTGAAGCCCAGCCATAATGCTCTCATCAGTGTCCACCTTGTGCCTTCCTTATGAGAGCAGAGGCAGGAATTAAGTGAGGAGCTGGAGTATGGTGCCCACCTGAAAGACTGAGCAGTGATGTTCTGAAAACCCTGGTGCCCAGCCAGTGAGGCATAGAGGAGAATCCACTCTGCTGGCTCTCCTGAGCCCTCCTGTGTGGGGCCTCCAGGACGGGCTAGTTGGAGGACGGCCATGGAGGAAAGCCATCAGGCGAAGGCTCGTGATGGGCACTCATTAACCTTTGTCTGGAGCAGTTTGTTTACAGGGGAGCTGTGTTTGGAGGCCAGAGTTGCTGAGCAGCAGCCTCAGAAGTCACGAGAGACTCCGGATGCAGGAGCCTCTGCTAAGCCCCAGCATTTACTCTGAGCCTGCAGTTAAGCCTCGCCCCTTAAAGTCATCTCTGCACGTTTGTTTGTGTCCTCCTGACTTTGTCTGCCCTGAGACCTCTCTGTGGCAGGAAGGTGGGGTGTGTGTGCAGAGACGAGATGGGGAGACGAGGGGGAAACAGAAACAAGGGGAGAGGGTAGCCCTTGGTGCTAAAAGCATCAGAAATGTACTGTGGGCCTCTGAGCTCTGGCTACTAGGAGGGAGCTTCCCCATATCCCTGTCTCAGATGGAACCTGGGATGCAGCTGCCTGAGATGCTGGCCCGGCTCCTCACCCCTCAGGCCTGGCAAGGCAGCATTCAATTTGTAAGTGATTACTGCCAGCCAGGTGTTGTTTACTGGGGATCTTGGCAGAAACAATCCAGGATATGGCTTGATTTTGTCTTTGAGTTATAGTGACAGCTGACCCTTGACATTGTGCAGACAAGAAGGGGGGCCAGAATGACGAGTGCCTCCTGGAGCACATCCACAGCCTCAGTCCTCAGAGTCATCTGCCACTTTGCTGCTAGTGGCCAGGACATCACTGCAATCCTTAGCTATTACGAACACTGATGCAACAAACATCTTTGTTCAGAAGTCTTCCCTATTCTTTGCACATAGGATTTCTCAAAATGTAGCTGCTGGTTAACAGAGATGAAAGACACTTCCAGGAAGGGACCCTCAACCCTCTGGAAGCATTGATCAGGTATTACTTCAATTTGCCAAATTCAAGAAATAGAAAAATCATATCTTATGGAATTGGTTTGTGTCTCTTTAACTTCTGAGTAGCTTGACATTTTCCATATTCACTGACTTCTATAGGTTTTTAATGGCAAATTGCTCTGTTTAAGCATCACCTCCTTGAGCCTTTGCATGTCACAACTGAAAGGCACAGGCCCATAACAGCCTCCATGGGCCCATGTATCCCAGGCCCCTAGGCTGAGGCACTGGGCAGGGAGGATGGGAGCTGTGTAGACAGACTCTGGAGTGAGCCTTCCCTTGCCCCCAGAGCAACATGCCCCTACTATAAGGCCCAGGTGAGCGACCTTCAGGGGTTCCTTGGCAGCTACCAACCTGTGTCAGATGTTTCACTGGAGACTAGTCCAACCCATAGGGAAGATTGGGTGTTTTAGGGAGGAAGAGAAGAGAGGAAATCCTAATTGTTTCTAACCAGAGAATCTTGGAAGATCCCCACCCCTCCAAGATCTATTGCCAAGACAACTCCAAGAGGCCCTGCATCAGAGAGCCTAATGTGAAGGTGAAAGCTGGGGCTGAACTCTGAGAAATCTGAGGGGTTGAAGGTCCAGCACAAGAGTCAAATGTCCTTGGGGAAGAAGTGCGGAGTAAAGACCAAGGCTGGGGCCAAGAGCTGTTTAGGGAGATGACTAAGAGAGTCTATGGCTGCTTACCTCAGGGGGAAGGAGTCCTTCGTCTGTCCACCAGACCCTAGAGACCAAACAGGGAAATGGAGCCATGATAGGAGATAGAATCCCACCCTCTCAGGGTTCCATTATAGGAACAGGACAAGGGTGGCACCCAGGTCATGACATGACTCCACCCCACTCTGAGTTCTCTTGGCTTCTGTTCAAGCCATGTTTAGGAACTTTCAAATGGTCTTTAGATAAATGGCCTGTGCAGGATTAACCATCAACCAAGGACCTGTCTTCTGGGCATGCTCTCTGGTTAGTACTTTTCCAAGATGGATCCATGCCTTGCATATGTCTATAAGAAAAGTAAGTGTAAAGTTAGGGCCTAAACCCCTGCACCTACCTTGATTTGCGGCCCTGAAGTCCTGGAGAAATTGTCCTAGAGTCAGTTGTGTTCCCTAAATCCTGCTGGCTTCTGTTCTCAGGGCAGACACACTGTTCCTGGTGATCTGAGCCCTGATCCCAAACATCCTGGGTTGTCTTCTGGGTCTCCTTGCTCTCTCAACATTATTTATGTTTATGGCTAATCCCATCCTTTACCCCTTGTGCCTTTCCACCTTCAAATACTAGCTCAATTCCATGCTGTGCAGAGCCCTGCCTGTGACTTCCCAGAGAGTACCAGCTCCTTGTGCATCCCCAGGCTGGCCTACCCACTGTCCTCTAGCTGGCTGTATTTGTGAATCCAAGAGTCCTGCATGTCAGCATTGAGATCTTGGCCTGACCTGGGAGTTGGCTTCCAAGTAATTATAGCTCTGGTCCTGTGTAATTACAGTGTAATTGACTTCTTGTGTAAAAAGGAACCGCTATTAAAAAGACACTGGGCTTGGCCCTTCTCAGTGGCTTACTAATCTTTCTGCAGACAAAATGAGGCCACATGCAGCTGTATTTTCAAGTAGAAGTAGCTAGAAGAAGACACAGGGAAGAGGGCATCTCAGAAACAGAATTCATAGCTCGTGAGTAACCAGTCTCCAGAAATGCTTCTGGATGTGCCCAATCTTCCTTTAGAGCACTCCGCCCTCTTCAGTAGATATCACTGGAATCTGAGTTTGCCATGAGTCAACGCAACCAAATTTTTCAGAGTTCTCTCTGGTTCATAAACCGTGAGGCTCCAGGGCCAACACAGATTTAACAGGAAATTCCCCTTTGCTTTTCTCTTATAAGCAGTGTAAGGCTGAACAAAGGTGAGCTTCTGTAAGTTCCTATTGCATCACACTCAAGAGCCTTCCCACAGGTTACAGATAGCCAGCTGTGGGAGCAAGTCTGGGGCACTGAGTCCTTTCCCATGGGAGTGCAGGGCTGTGCCTGAGGGGGGCTCTGACCCTAGGAACCTTGGAAGGTTTCCACTGAGGCTGGAGCACAGGAAAGGGATTTTCCTAGGTAGCTAGAGTTGGGGAGACAAGAGACTTTTTATGTCACCAGGGCTTATTGCTAGATTATGTCGTCGGCAAGCTTTTGAAACAGTCTGTTGGTGCTTGGGTGGAGAATGGCTTATGTCCAGGAAGTTTCTGAAGAAAGTTAGACCTCTGTTCCCTGGGGTTCTGACAGCAAGCTTGGTTGAAGTTATTAAGGCTTGGCCCTTATATCCTAGGACAAGTACTTCCTGAGGACCTCTGTATGCAGGATCCCAGCAGGATTGTCCTATGCTCTGAGATTTTAGACTATAGGAGAGAGAAACACTCTCAGGTAGGGTGGTGAAGAAGGGTGCTCACATGAATTCTCAGGTGGAGAAATCAGGTGTAATCAGAAACTGCAGAACTCAGGGAGGCAGAAAGAGCAGGCAGTAACAGAGAGGAAGGACCCAGGGACTAGGCATGGTGATGGAGGTGGGGCTGTTGACAGGAAACTAGAGAAACCAGCAGAGCCCAGCTGGGCAGGATGGAGGACTCACTGTCTCATCTGAGATGCAAACTGGGCTTGGAGACAACATCCTGTGTTTCTAGAAGGGGGTTGACTGCCATAGGAGAGCCCCAGGGGACCAAGGGGAAGAACAAAGTGCCAGGGATCTCATGGAGGTACCTAGTTGCAATGACCAAGACCCAGGGGAGAATAAGATAAAGCTTGGGAAACCAGGCAGAAGACTCAAGTGGGAAGAGTTAGGAGAGAGAAGAGGAGGAAGGAGGGTAGAGTGGCAGTGTCTGTCAGAGTTCAGCTTGGAACTGTCTAGGACAAGGTGTGGTCTTGAGATTGGTAGCCAGGGTTCAGAGGACAAAGCTGAGTGAGGGATTACTTGAGGCGGGGTGGGGGGCAATGAGTCATGTTAGAGCTTTGAAGAAAGAGACAGGTGCTGAGTGGAGAGTGGCAGGTGCTAAGGTCACCAGAAGCCAGAGGAAGGACTTGCAGTCCGAGTGGCAGGGGAGTTCTGGTGGAATCTTCATTGAGGGGTTTCAGTGACCATTTATACTGGTAAACATGACACTCACTCCTTGAGGGCCACTTAAAAGGAGAACCAGATCCCCTTCTTCCTTATTCCCTCTCCCTGTACTCTAGTCCTCTCCATCTTCTTCCTCCCCGCTCTTTTCCCTCCTCTCTCCTTTCTTCTTTCCCTCCTCTTCTCTGCTATCTTTTCCCTTCCCCTTCTTTCCTCTTATCCCCCTCCTCATTCAGGGCAGGCGTGGCCTGTTGTTCCTAGGACTTTGCCTGGGTCACTCCCATCTTCAATCCACTCTACTGTGTCCCTTCTAGCTTACCTTGGCCTTGGGTGAAGCTTTACTCCACATGGTCCATTAGTCACTGTATTCCTCAGTGCCCAGCTCAGGAAAACAGCAACGACTTCCTGAAAGGCTACAAACCCTGACATGTACAATGTGATGCTGCCAAGCTGGCAGAATCCACTTGACTCCCTCTAGTGGTCATGGTTCAGAACTACTTTACCTAAAGTACCAAAGGACAAATTCACCTCTTTGAAAAGGACCTGATGAGCTCTGTAGCCTTTTTTTTTTTTTTTTTTTTTTTGGGGGGGGGGGGGGATTGAGACAGGATTTCTCTGTGTAACAGTCCTGGCTGTCCTGGAACTCACTCTGTAGACCAGACTGGCCTCAAACTCACTGAAATCCTCCTGCCTCTGCCTCCCGAGTACTGGGATTAAAGGTGTGCGCCACCACTGCCCAGCTTGCCCATTTTTTAATTGGATTGTTTGGTATTTTGATGTCTAGTTTCTTGAGTTCTTTATATATTATAGAGATCAGCCCTCTGTCAGATGTGAAGTTGGTGAAGATCTTTTTCCATTCTGTAGGTGGTCATTTTGTCTTGTTTACCATGTCCTTTGCCTTATAGAAGCTTCTCAGTTTCAGGAGGTCTTATTTATTAATTGTTGCTCTCAGTGTCTGTGCTACTGGTGCTATATTTAGGAAGTGGTCTCCTGTGCCAATGAGTTCAAGGCTACTTCCTACTTTCTCTTCTATCAGGTTCAGTGTAACTGGATTTATGTTGAGGAAACAGAATTCTCAATAGAAGAATCTCAAATGTCCAAAAGACATTTAAGGAATTGCTCAACATCCCTAGTCATCAGGGAAATGCAAATCAAAACAACTCTGAGATACCATCTTACACTCATCAGAATGACTATAATCACAAACACTGATGACAGCTTATGTTGGAGAGGATGTGGAACAAGGGGAACACTCCTCCACTGTTGGTGGGAGTGCAAATTTGTACAGCCACTTTGGAAATTGGTATGGTGGCTTCTCAGAAAATTGGGAATCAATCTACCTCAAGACCCAGCTATACCACTCTTGGGCATATACCCAAGGAATGCTCAAGCATACCACAAGGACACTTACTCAACTATGTTCATAGCAGCATTATTCATAATAGCTAGAACCTAGAAACAACCTCAATGCCCCTAAACCAAAGATTGGATAAAGAAAATGTGGTACATATACACAATGAAGTGCTACTCAGCAATAAAAAAAAAAATGACATCATGAAATTTGCAGGCAAATGGGTAGAACTAGAAAATATCATCCTGAGTGAGTTAACCCAGACTCAGAAAGACAAACATGGCATGTACTCACACATAAGCAGATACTAGATGTAAAGCAAAGGATAACCAGACTGCAACCCACAGCTCCAGGGAGGCTAGCTAACAAGAAAGACCCTAAGAGGGATGCATGGATCACCCTGGGAAGGGGAAATAGATGAGATCTACATAAGTAGACTAGGGGTGAGGGTGGGCGATAGAAGGTAGGAGAAGGGGGATGAGAACATAAAGGAATGGGATAATCGAGCTGGGGGAAGGACAGAGTGGGAGAGCAATGAAAGAGATCCCTTGATAGAGGGAGACATTATGAGGATAGGGAGAAATCTGGTGCTAGGGGAGTTCCTAGGAACCCACAAGGATGACCCCAGCTTAGACTACTTGCAGTAGTGGAAAGAGTGCCTGAGCTGACTTACCCCGGTAATCAGATTGGTGACTATTTTAACTGTCATCATAGAGCCTTCATCCAGTAAATGATGGAAGCAGATACAGAGATCCACAGCCAACCACCAGGCCAAGCTCCACGAGTCCAATCAAAGAGAGGAAAGAGGGATTCTATGAACAAGGAGCATCAGGATTATGATGGGGAAACCTACAAAGACAACCAAACTAAGCTAGTGGGAACTCATGAAACTTTAGACCAACAGCCATGGAGCCTCCATAGAACTGGACTAGGTCCCCTGCATAAATGAGACAGTTGTGTAGTCTGATCTGTTTAAGGGGCCCCCTGGCAGTAGGATCAGGATCCATCCCTGGTACATGAGTTGTGTTTTTTGGGGTTTTGTTTGTTTGTTTGGTTTTGGTTTTTTTTTTTTCCCGTTTTTGAGCCGATTAGCTATGGTATTACCTCGCACAGCCTTGATGCAGAGGGAGGGGCCTGGACCTGCCAAAACTGAATGTACCAGGCTCTGCTGACTTCCCATGGGAGGTCTTACCTTTTTGGATGAGGGACTGGAGGATGAGTTGCAGGGGGATGCTGGAGGGGCAGGAGGAGGGAAAGAGAGGGGATCTGTCATCGGTATATAAAATGAATTTTAAAATTTCTTAATTAATTCATTAAATAAAAAAGAAAAGGACCTAAAAGAGAACAGGAAATACATATAGCAATACTGGAGGCAGAGAACTTGGAATTTGAGCTCATCTATCCTGTGTCCTGGAAAGTCCCAGGACTACATACAAAGAGAGAGATGGTAGGGGAGGCACCCTAGCTAGGATCTCAAGTAAGTGTGAACATTATCAGGGTTCTGACAGCCAAGTGGGATGCACTGGCTTGAGCCCACCTTAGGAGTAATGTAGGCCTTTATAAGTGACACAGTGGTCCTGTGAACCTGTGTGTGGTTTATAGGCCCTGTGGGAAGATCAGGAGATGAAATATCACCAAAATCCAACCTTATATTCAAGTTGAAGAACATGATCCACAAATACAAACTCTTGTCAAACTCTGTGGGAGCACGGCCTATGAACAAGGCATCACCCCAGCCCACATAGCTATGCCCAACCTCAGGCACCTCAGAAACACAGGGTTGTTAGTTGTGTGGCCTTTGAATACTGCACTGGGTCCCAGAAAGTCCTGGAAGTGGCCAGTGAACCCTTTCTGGAACTGTCTCTGTCCTCAAACTCCAGTGAGTAGTTCTAGAGAGAGGGAAAAGTCAAGGGGCTAAGCATTGTGGCCCAAGCCATCAGCCCATGAGACATATCAGCCCAAGAAGAACATCAAGTGGCCTTCCAGCTTGAGTTTTTTTAGTCTAAGACTCTTTAGGCACCAGAGGTAGGAGGGTTGGAGCAAAGAAAAGATGAAGGGGTGTGTATGCAATGGCCAGATCTCAAACCACTTGAAGCAAAGTGGGCACTTAAGGCTCAGGTCACTTCTGCAGGTCAAGGGGTGGGAATTTGTCTTCCACAAGGTTTGCTTTCCCCAGGGGACAATGTACCAGTGTGTACATAGGAGGGTCTGAGAAACACATTTCTCCAGGCCCCACTCACACCTTTACATTGTGGGTTTGATTGACAAGACACGTTTCTCCTAGACTCCAGGGGCTCCAGCTCAGAATGCTGTCAGGAAGGCCACTCTTGAAAGACAGATAATGAAAAGCAGGAGTTGGCTTTCAGCATCTTCATCTGAATCTCATTCGCCTACCTTCTCTGAAATAATGAGGCCCTGGTCTCTAGAGCCATTATAGTTTTCTAAATTTCTTGTTTGCATTTCCAAACTTTCTAGCTCCCCATTGTAATTGTCTTACAATCCCTAGGCCTGTAATGACTCCCCTGATTAGGTCCTTCCTGCTACCATGAGGGGCTGCAGCTATAAGGGACCCCACCATTTCTTTTACATTTGGAATAATTACCAGAGAAATTGATATGTTGGAGGATTATGAGTTGAGTGTAATTGAGGTAAAAGTGATGGATCTAGAATCTGGAAATATCTAACTGAAGGGTAAGAGCAGTTGGGACTATTCCAAGGTAGACAACGGTAGCTAAAGATGCCTCAGCAGAAGGATGGATGAACTTGCCAGTGAGAGCGAAGCAAATGCTTCTTCTTTTATATCCTTTTATGTGGGCTGCCACCAGAAGGCAGATTTAGAATGGCTTTTAGTCTCAAGTGATCCAATCAAGAAACTCCTCCACAGGTATGCCCTAGCTGCTTGGGTTTTGATTGACATAGTCAAGTTGACAACCAAGATGAACCATCATAGGGAGGAAAGGGTTTACTTGGCTATAGGTTACAATATCTCATCAGGGGAAACCAAGGCAGGGACTTGGGGGTAGGACTTGAAGCAGAGGTCATTGAGGAACACTACTTACTGGCTTTTTCTTCATGGCCTGCTAAGTCTGCTTTCTTATATAGCCCAGGGTTAGCAAGCACCACCCACAACGACCTGGGCTCTTCCATATCAACCATTAATCAAGAAAATGCTCCACAAACTTGCTTGTAGGCCAATCTGATGGAGGCATTTTTCAACCAAGATTGCTTCTTCCTAAATAACTTAGTTTGTGTCAAGTTGTCAAGTTGGTTATATTGTGTATGTGAGATATATATATATATATATATATATATATATATATATATATATATATATATAATGTCTTAGTTAGGGTTTCTATTGCTATGAAGAGACACCATGACCATGGAATCTCTTATAGAGGAAAACATTTAAATGGGGTGGCTTACAGTTTTAGAGGTTTAGTCTATTATCATCATGGTGGGACATGTTGGCATGCACACAGACATGGTGCTGGAGAAGGAGCTAAGAGTTCTACATCTTGATCTGCAGGCAACAGGAAGTGAACTGAGCATAGCTTGAGCAAAGGAGAACTTAAAGTCCAAACCCACAGTGACACACTTCCTCCAACAAGGCCACACCTACTCCAACAAAGCCACACCCCTCAATAGTACCCCTCCCTGTGAGCTTATGGGGGCCAATTACATTCAAACTACCACAATTACCATATATATTATATATCATATTACACACACACACACACACACACACACACACACACACACACACACATCAGGACAGTGAATTGTAGCCAGTTGAATGAATAGATGGGCTGCATCCAGAAACCTAAGGATTTTTTTGGAATGCTTTATAGAGGTCCCAGATGCAATCAGGAGGCCTCTTTCTTTCCAAATGACTATGTTGGCATAAAGATGAGGTAGACACATTTATAGTCTATGAATATCAACTCTGTTCCCTTGGGACAGTCCCAGAGCTCCAGCGAGATCTATCAGCTTTATAAGCTGAGCACTTGAGTTCCTAGATATCAGTCCTGATGAGTACATCCAAGCCAGAATTGTTGAATAACTGGGATATCAGATCCCTTCTTTCAAAAAGGAACTTCCGTCTGGATAGGCTCAAGCTGGGGTGTTTTAATGGTTGATCTGAGAGGTTAAGATGAGCTGCATGGCTATCCATGAGGAGTTCCTCACAAGAGTGGACAGGCTCCTCCTCCTCCTCCTCTGGGAGATAGGTGACTGGGTTTAGTTTTTGTCAAGCCTTAAATTTCAGGTTCCTCCCACATCAAGAATTGATTTTAAGGAGTCTGCTGAAGGTTTCCCTTGTACATTACCATAGCCCTATATCATAAAGCTTATAGACCATGAGGGGTACACAAGGATACATTTGGGGGGTTTCAGGAGTCAGGATTCTAATAGCAGCAACTATACATAAGCATCTAGGCCAGATCTTTGCCACCTGATCTAATTCCTTACTTCGGTATCTTACAGGCTGAGAAGAGGGCCCTATGAGCTGGGTAATCATCCTCAAAGCTACGCCTCATCTCTCAGTCACATGCACATGAAACTTTGACTCAGTAGGCAACCCTAGGGTGGAGTCCTTGGTTAATGCCTCCTTAAATTCTAAAAAGCCTCCTAGAACTCAGGAATCCATTTAAGTCTGGTTAGTCCCTGAGACTAGGTTTCCTTGAGGGCCTGGTATAGAGGTTTAGCTATTTCTGAATAACCAGGGACCCAAATTCTAGAATATCCTGTCATGTTTAGAAATGCTCTCACCAGTTTAATGGTTGGCTGTTTTGAATGGATGATTAAGATGGAGTGGATCTATTCAGATTCCAAGGCTCTGGTTTGGTTGAACAAAACAAGCCCCTACCCCCAAACAAAAGCAAATCCAAATTAAGTAACTTTGGTTTTACATAGCTGGGCCTTTCCTTGAAACAGTCCCTGTCAGCCAAGACATTAAGAATGGATTTTGTTCCTCAGGAAATAAGTTCTTCAGTCAGCTTGTATAGAAAGAGGTTACCTGTACATTGGATGAGGGTGGTCTCTGTACTAAAGTATTCCTTCAAGTCTTGGGAAAATGCTAAGCCAAATAAATGAGGGCTATCTGGGAACCCCTGTGGGAGGACAATACAAGCGGCTTGCCCTGCTCTCTGAGTGGCTTCCTTACAAGCAAATAAAAGTGACTGACTGGATGGGGCAACATACAAAAGAAAGCATCCTTAATATGTAGCAGTGAATGATGGGTCACAGGAAAGGGACTGCGTGAGGAGAGCATAAGGGTTAGGGACTACTGTGTGGAATGGACTCACAACCTCATGGATCAGATGGAGAGTGTGGAGTAGCATCCATTTGTTGGGTCCGTCCTTAACAAGGATGAGAGTATGACATGGGTTAGAACTTTTAATTAGAAATCCTTGTTTCTTTAGTCTTCCTGTTATGGGAGTCAATATCACTTTGCCTTCAGACTTGAGGAGATGCTGTTTTTGATAGAGGAAATAGATAAGGCCCTTAAGATGTATGCCCATAGGGATGGCCATTTTAATCCCTCCTATTATATCCCCATCTGTCCATGCTGAGATCTTGACATTGCTCTCTAATAGAGGAAAGCAATAATGCTGCCCCATAGGGAGAAATAGTTTAACCTTGAGTTTAAACAAGAGGTATCTTTCCAATAGAAAAGATGGGGTATGAGTGACAACCAAAAAGGAATGGAGGAAATGTAGGTCCATCTCTGGGGCTAACCCAGTACATCCTGAATAGTTGTAGACATTCAAGATTGGAGAGTAGGGAGGAGGACAAGGAAGAGAATCTCCCTCTAGAGTCTATCATAAATCAAAGTTCACAATCATCCACACTCAAACTTGTCCAGGGCTCCTCTAGATTAATGGGCATAACGGAGACAGCTCATTTCATTTTCCTTTAGAGGTATGATAAGCACAAAGAAGAGGGGTAGGTTCGGACAAAGTCCTGTGGCTAATCAAAGAAAACTATGCTTTAAAAAATTCAATCTCATCCAAGGTAAAACTCATGAAGTGCCCCTAGAGCCAGCTATCAGTGATTAACTAACTCTAAGATATCTCTGATCCCTGTCCCAAGGGATAGTTGCCAGCTGGAGATTTTGGCCAGAACTATCGAAAAAATATTTTGCTCTCCAAAACAGGCATTGAACATACGGACTAACGGGGAATCCTTCCCTGTCAGAAAGAAAGAAGATATTAAATTCCCAGCCTAGGACAAACACATGCCTAGATTGTGGCTTGGTTTGTAGTGACCTTGATGACCACCTTCAGTGGTCCTCAGAAGAAATCCTGAAACAAGGTCCCCAAAATAGTACAAAATTCTTGCTTAAATGATGTTCCCCCTTCTGGCTTTGAAAAACCCAAGCTCAAGTTTAAGAAAAACCTTGAGGACCAACTACTTCTCAGGAGCAGAATCTATTACTAAATAGAAATGCTCAGATACGGCGTCCTTCAAGCTGTCACTCTCCAGCTTGGAGCACTTTATGGCAGAACAAGCAGCAGCACAAACTCCTATCATCGAATGAGAGGAAAGGGAAGGAGGAGGTCATCCATCTCAGAATAAATGGAAAGCTCAATTCTCTACTCTGTAAAGAGGAGAACTGATTCCACCGAGCTGTCCTCTGACCTCAACACTTGAGCTGTGGCACATGCCCATGCTCATGCCTACGCACACGCACACAATAAATAAAAATATTAAACTTCACTTTTTATTACATATACTCTCTCCTCCCACCTTGTGCGTCCTGGGGATTGCTCTGTGGTGCAGGCTGAGATATCTGACAGCCCCTTGTAAGTTAATGTGCGTGGCGTGGTTACCACATCTGTGACTTGGCTTCAACCTTCCACCAGACCTCCCTCCTATTCCTTTTCTAGTTGACTTAAGTGAGTCTTCCAATCATGGACACAAGATGGCAGCATGGCTACACTCTTGTTTCCTAAGAACTGCCTGGACCTGAGCAAATCAGACAGGCTGTTAGAACTAAGGAAGAATCTCAAAGGAAGTGAGCAGATTGATTTCCCCCTCCCATTAGGTCATAGATCAGAGGTAAGTTAGAAACGTTTGCAGTTAGAACTGGAAGACACTTTAGAGAAATGCTTGACAAATGTGCTTGCAGACTGCCCAAAGTTACTAGCTTTAAAAAAAAAAATTTAACAGATTTAATTCACTTTATTTTTCTTGTATAAAAACCCTTATGTGGTGGCCACAGCTGGAGCCTGGGTCCTCTGAACAGACAGAGGTGTGGGTTTTCACAAGATGGTCAGTAAACTCCTGATAAGGAGATTTGGTGAACACAGTCTCTTTCCAGAAGTCGGGGGTCAGGTAGCTATAGCTTTTGGAGATGGCATCGAAGGTGGCCTTAGCTTGAACCTGGTCCGCTGGCCAGCCTGAGTCTGCTTCTGCACTGGCATGATCTTTAGAACCTCATCCTTTAGGGATGCACCCAGGAAAAAGTCAATGATCTCGGACTCCTTAATGGGAAGGGAGAACAGGTAGATCTCTTCCAGGGACTTGATCTTCATGTCCTTAACCAGGCAGCTCAGCTTGGTGCCGGGGATCCACTCCTTGTCTTCAGCTTTACCTCCACGAGCCCAGTAGCCTCGTTGCCACCACAGCCTCCTAATCCTGGGCCCCTGGGTCCTCTGGGCCCTCCTGCTGCACCAGCATTGTCTGCCATTTGGTGTTTTCCAAAAGAAGGAGGAGGAGGAGGAGGAGGAGGAGGAGGAGGAGGAGGAGGAGGAGGAGGAGGAAAAGAAGAAGCTTTTTATTTTTTTAAAGATGTATTATTACTACTTTTTAAAATTGTGTCTCTGTGTGTATGTGTGTGTGTGTGTGTGTGTGTGTGTGTGTGTGTGTGTGTCTGTGTGTGTCTGTGTGTGTCTGTGTGTCTGTGTGTTTGTGTATCTGTGTGTGTCTGTATGGTAATTTGTTTTTCTGAAAATACCTTTTGCCTTTGAGGAGACTAAACATTTTTCAGACCTTGCAACCAAGTTGATAATAGGCCTTGAGATAATTTAATATTGTGCCATCTATCTGCTGTCCTACTATGTACTCAATCAGTTTAAACTTAACATGTCTTCAGGAAAACAATTACTATGCCTTAGATTGCTCATGTAATCAACTTTTACAACCAAAACTGAATGCATAGCTTTATTCTTTTTTTTCCACCACTGGTTTAAATTTATTAAAGTATTGCTCTTTCTCTCGGCCCCGTGGTGCCGGCAAGATGGGCAAGTGTCGCGGTCTCCGTACTGCCAGGAAGCTCCGCAGCCACCGACGGGACCAGAAGTGGCATGATGAACAATACAAGAACGCCCACTTGGGCACAGCCCTGAAGGCCAATCCGTTTGGAGGTGCCTCTCATGCCAAGGGAATTGTGCTGGAAAAAGTAGGGGTTGAAGCCAAACAGCCAAATTCCGCCATCAGGAAGTGTGTCAGGGTGCAGCTCATCAAGAACGGCAAGAAGATCACAGCTTTCGTGCCCAACAATGGCTGCTTGAACTTCATTGAGGAAAATGATGAAGTTCTGGTTGCTGGATTTGGTCGAAAAGGTCATGCTGTAGGTGATATTCCTGGAGTCCGCTTTAAGGTTGTTAAAGTAGCCAATGTGTCCCTTTTGGCCCTGTACAAAGGCAAGAAGGAAAGACCAAGATCCTAAATTTTGACAACAGAAATGCAATAATAAATTTTCATATTCTGAAAAAAAATTATTAAAGTATTAGCATCAATAAAAGAGTTACAACACAAACATGGCCTTGAAATATCAGAATCTATTCTTTAAATGGATAGCACTTGTCAGATTTTATGTCACCTTGAGAAAAATTCCTGACACCTGCCATAGCTTTACTCTTAAATAATGTACTCTTCCATGCATGGACTCAGAATGTGCATGCGCACACACACACACACACACACACACACACACACACACACACACACACACACGGGCATGCACACCCATTTTTTTAAGTGCTCCTCATTCATTTCCCACATCAGGTTTCTGTGATGTTCAATAAATATAGGTCAAAGGCATATTTTAGGGTCAAACACGGACAAAAGACAAACTAGGGACAGACCACAGACAACACAGACTGTGAACAGACCCAAGATACAGGGAGGAAAGTGGAGAATTCAAATCTGGGCTCGATCTTGGTCTAAACTACCTCAGAGGAAGTCTCTGTTCTCCTTCCTTCCTGTAATATCAACACGGATGCTCGTGTGCCCACATGTGCGGGAGGTGTCATGTCTTCCTGGAGCTGGCCATACAGGCAGTTGAAAGATGCCTGAGGTGAGTCCTGGGAATCAAACTCTGGTCTTCTGCAGGAGCAGTAAGTATCCTAAAACCCTGAGCCATCGTTCCAGCACCCCACCTTTATTATTTAAACATAGAGTCTAATTCTTCTGGTACAGCCTGAGACCCTGCTTTCCTCTAAGTTACCACTACCCACAGTGAGAGGCATCAACATCCTGGGTCTCCTAAGGCACTGGACTGAGGAGACTCGTCACTCTGTGCACACGTCACTCTGTGCACACGTCACTCTGTGCACAGGTCACCTCTGTAGCATCTGGTGAAAAATGCAGATCTTGAGCTTTGTCGTGAACATATTAGATAAGTTTAAATTGAGGCATATTTTAAAACGTAACTAATACTCCCCAAAAATGTTAAAGTAAGCCAAGTATTGTGTTAGTATCTGTCATTCCAGCAACTGGGAGCCTTAGGCTCATAAATTCCAGTCAACTTCAGCTACCTAATAAAACCCTTTTTGTCATTGCAATAACAACAACAAAACCAAACACTAACTGGGTACAGTATCACAAACATGGGATTCTACCACTAGGAAGGTGGAGGTGGAAGTCTCGAGAGTTCATGGCCAGGCTCCACCATGCAACAAATTCAAGAAGAACCTGGCCTACAAAATAGGATTTTTAAAAAGCCAAAAAAATGAAGCCTGGGGAGATGGCACAGTCCCTTAAAACAAGTACTCCCAGGATCGCAGAAGCAGGTGGATGTCTGTGAGTTCAGGGCCTCATGATCTACATAGCTAGTTCCAAGCAAGCTAGGCCTATATAGTAAGACCATGTCTGGAAAACAACCAAACAAGCAAGCAAAAACCAATGAACAAGCAGGCACACACACACACACACACACACACACACACACACACACACACACACACACAAAACAACCCACCCTCAACCAACACAAACTACCCAACTAATTAAAGATACCAAACACTACATAAAATCCACAAACATTAGCCCAAGTCCAGCTTGAACTACATAGTGAATACCAGGCCAGCCTGCCCTTTGGCCCCGATGATGCTCTATGTAAAGGTTCTGGTCAAAGGGGGACTCATTGCTTTCTGAGTTATCAAAAGGCACCTACTGTCCTTGAAGCTTGCCTAGCCTATTACTGGGTTTGATGGAATGCCTAGCTTTTTTTGAAAGCTTCTAGACGGGAAGAATTAAAATTGTTTGGAAAACTTCAAGTAGTTCTAAACAGAACAAACAACACAATGAATTTACATTTACTCATGTCTTAGTTTCCCTCCCTGTGACAACATACTGAGAAAGCAACTGAGTTAAAAAAATTGTTTATTCTGGCTCAAGGACACAGTCCCTCATGGTGGGCAAGTTAAAATGCCATCTGGTCACATCCCATTCACAATCAGAAAGCAGAGAGGCACTGAGCACACTTTCTCCATCTTATGCATTCCGGAATCTGTAGCAAGAGTCTTAAAAGTTCTTATTAATAAAATCAAACCCGGAGCCAGGTATTGGGGTGAACACTGGAAGATCAGAGAGACAGAACAAGCCACAGCTAACCTCACCTGGCCAACTTCTCAGCTGGTCTTGTTTCCTCAGACTGGAAGCCTCTGTGTCCTCATATCCGAATGGCTCTCAGCTGAACTGCTGCTAGAAGCCCGAAAGCTTAACCAGCCAAATGCTTAACCAGCCAAATGCTTCTAGTTTCTGGTCTTCACGCCTTATATACCTTTCTGCTTTCTGCCATCACGCCCTGGGATTAAAGGTGTGAGTCACCATGCTTGGCTGTATCCTTGAACACATGGATTTCTGCCTAGCTCTGCCTCCCAAGTGCTGGGATTAAAGGCGTGTGCTACCACTGCCTATCCTCTATGTTTAATATTGTGGTTGTTCTGTCTCTGACCCCAGATAAGTTTATTAGGGTGCACAATATTTCGGGGAACACAATACCACCACAGGGATCTCTTGCCCACAAAGCTGAGTCTTGCCATGTCAATTAACATAATGAAGATAACCCCTTGCAGATGTTCTCAGAGGCTAACATTATTTACAGAAGCCTTCAAAGGTGTGCCTGGAGGTTCATCTCCTGGATGATTCTAGATTCTCTCAAATCAGCAGGACTCAAATCACAACTACCATTAACAGCATCTGAGAAGTTTAAAAATTACCAATGCTTGAATCCCCTTCTAGACAAATTAAACTAGAACTTGTGAATGGGACAAGCATAATTTCTTTTTATAAATTTCTTGATTCCAAGGTATAGCCATATTTTCTATTATCCATCAGATTTTTCTGTGTCTCACTCACCAAAAGGAGGCTCTCGCCTGTGTGGTGACTTGAGCTTTTAATCCAAGCACTAGGGAGGCAGAGGCAGGCAGACCTCTGTGAGACCTGCCTGGTCTTCATAGCAAGTTCCAGGCCAGTCAGGAGCACACAGTGATATCCTGTCTCCACAGCTTCCTGGACAAGGGATGGAGAAGAGGACGAGAAAAAGCCATGCCTTCTGAGTTAGGCACAGAGGCTAGCAAGCAGCCACATGGCAGACAAGCAGCCCCATAAGGGAGGGATGAGAGAGAGCAAGTAAGCCCAGGATACAGTGAGTGAAAGAAAGCATGCCCAGCCCCTTTCCAGTATCTGAAGAGAACAAGCTAAAAACAAGGAAAAGGAGCCAGGCATGGTGGCACACACCTTTAATCCCAGCACTTAAGAAGCAGCAGCAGGCCGAGCTCTGAGAGTTCAAGGCCAGCCTGGTCTACAAGGTGAGTGCCAGGAATACAGAGAGACCCTGTCTCAAAAAACAAAACAACAATAAAAATGAAAAGTTAACTAGAGGTCCCTAAACGAAAAAGGAAGCTTCAGGCTGCCCCCCTGCTGTGGGCATCCTCAGGCCAGTGGAACTTTGGGCAGAGCCTGGCAGAAATGAAAGAGCAGGCCGCCCTGTTGCAGTACAGAAGGAAGAGGGGGGTCTGGGGAGCCCGTGTGGAGGCCGGGAGGCCTGTTTACCAGAACCCCTAACCTTGAGTCACCCAGGAGCCAGGTCAGAGGACAGCAACAACTTAGGCCAGCCACAAGGGAGCATGCAGGAAAGTAACAACTTGGCAGGCAGTCTCACCTCCAGCAGTGTTACTCAAGAGAGGACATGTTCGGCGGGCTCCTTCCTGTTGGTGAGAGCCTGAGCAGCGGCCTTCGGCCATAGGGACAGTGCTCACTTGCTGGTGAGCAGCCTGTGTTCCTGGCCCGAGAGAACACTGTTCCAGCTCTGACCCTCCTTGGCTTGGGCATGCATGGTTCATAGAGCTGAGCAGGGAATGAGGAATAGTAGGGTCCTGTGACTTTAGGCTGAACAAGCTAACTCAGGAAACCGCTAGCCGCACCACACGACTGGACCAGCAGAGGGCGCCAGCACAGAGCAAATTCACACAAAATGTGCGCTAAGGTCCAGTCTGTACAACTGGGGATGGGGAGGGAGGTGTACGGGGAGTGACAGGGGAGGGAGGACTGAGGATTGGGGAGATATGGTGCTGCCTTGCATGGGAATGGAGACAGGACTGTCCCACACTCATCAGACTGAGTACCCCTATACATCATGTCACTTGAGACAATGAATTATGAATAATGCTTTCAGAGGAACAATCTAATTTACATGGAGAAACACTCTCAGGGAGAGGTGAGCCCAAGTTGGGATCCCCAGACTAATCCAGATCCCTGGACCTGACACCTGCTTACTAGTCCGTGGAAACCCTGCTGAGCAATGTCACCCCAGCCAACTCAAGTCACCCAAGATCGTCCTCACAGATCATGAGGACTCTACGCTTGGGACTCCCAGGTCTCTCCTGAAGTTGGTTGTTTTGACTCTTATTCTTTTGGCTCTTTGGCTCTTTGGGGGCCCACCGCCTAGGTCCCAAGTAAACCACACAGAGGCTTATTACTTATGAATGGCTGGCCTTAGCTTGGCTTGTTTCTTGCCAGCTTTTCTTAACTTTAAATTATCCCATCTATCTTTTGCCTCTGGGCTTTTTCCTTTTCTTACTTCTCTATATCTTGCTTTCACTCTTACTCCATGACTGGCTGGGTGGCCGGGGTGGCCGGGTGGCCGGCCCCTAGCATCCCCCTCTCTTTGTTCTCTTGCTCTTTCTTTTCCTCCCAGAGTTCTCCTTCTATTTATTCTCTCTGCCTACCAGCCCCGCCTATCCTTTTTCTGCCTTGCTATGGGCCATTCAGCTCTTTATTAGACCAATCAGGGTGTTTAGACAGGAAAAGTAACACAGCTTTACAGAGTTAACAAATGCAACATAAAAGAATGCAACATATCTTTGCATCATTAAACAAATGTTCCACAGAGTAAACAAATGTAATACATCTTAAAATATTCTACATCACTCCCCTGTAGCACGAATCTTAAAAGGTCTTATTAATAAAACCAAACCCGGAGCCAGGTATTGGGGGTGAACGCTAAAAGATCAGAGAAGCAGAACAAGCCACAGTCACCTCGCCTTGCCAGTTCCTCAGCTGATCCTGTTTCCTCAGACTGGAAGCCTCTGAGTCCTCATCTGGAATGAATCTCAGCTGAACTGCTGCTAAAAGCCTGAAAGCTTAACCAGCCTAAAAGCTTCTAGTTCCTTGTCCTCACGCCTTATATACCTTTCTGCCTCCTGCCATCACTTCCTGGGATTAAAGGCGGTGAGTCACCATGCCTGGCTGTTTCCAGTGTGGCCTTGAACTCACAGATATTCAGACAGATCTCTGCCTCTGGAATGCTAGGATTAAAGGTGTGTGTGCCACCATTTTCTGGCCTCTGTATCTAGTGGCTGTTCTGTTCTCTGACCCCAGATAAGTTTATTAGGGTGCACAATATTTTGGGGAACACAATATCACCACACTCTCCTGCTGCTCTGGCTGCCCCATGTTCCCATCTCACTACTCCAGTCACAGTGCTGCTCCAGTCACAGGGCCTTTTCATTCACTCACCTAGGAAACTCTGGCCTAGGTTTGGAAATCCGGGGAACTGGTAGACCATCGCAAAGATGCCTTGTGGGTTTTTCCCAAGTGTTCTTGAATTGATTGGATTGATTGGCATGCCATGGTTAGCTTCAATTGTCAACTTGACACACCGGGAAAGAATGAACCTCAGCTGAGGAATGGCTTCCATGGGATTGGCCTGTGGGCATGTCTGTGGGGTCATTTTCTTAATTGCTAACTGATGTAGGCGAGCCCAATCCACTTGGGGCAGTGCCACCCACGGGCAGGTGGTCCTCAGCTATAGAAGAAAGGCAGCCGAGCAAGCCAGAGGGAACAACCCACTAAACAGCATTTCTTGGTGGTCTTATCTTCAGGTTCCTGACCTGAGTGCCTGCTTTGTCCTCCCTCAGTGATGGACTGTAATATGTAAACCAAATAAACCCTTTCCATCCCCAAGTTGGTTTTGGTCAATGTTTATCACAACAACAGAGAAATAAACCAAGGCAGGTATAAGGAGCCTGGGTGTGATGCTAGCCATGGAGGTTAGCCTGTGAAACATATCTCAGATTCCTGAGATAGCGTCCTAGCTTGGCTTGGTGGCTGAATATCTACCTGATATCCTGATTCCTACACTCAGGGCCCAGGGACAGGAGAAAAAAAGGAGATGACACTTACCTGGATGGGCCATCTCTTCCCTGCCCCAGGCCATCACAGACACAATAGACCATGGGATGGATGTCAAGGCAGAAAGGGTACCATACCTCAGTTCAGGCCTGACTTCCTGTTCTAAGTCATGGGGTCCTGAGAACTAGGTCCTGGATGCTGGTGGGCACCCTTTACACATGCCCAGCCCCATTCTGGGATGCTGAAACTTCTGTCCTTGCCACGCTGTGCTTTGTCCATGCCTGCCCTCCCAAGGACCCCTGACCTTGATGAGACTCTGCCTCACTGTATCAAGTCTCATGCCCTCCTTCCATTCTACAGTCTCCGTTCTGCCAAAACCAATGCCTGAGGGGAGACTCTTACACATATCAAGTGGGTAAATAACTTACACAAGGTACAGCCTCGGCCCTCTTGAACTATAATTTCCATATGCTGACCTCCATGGGAATATTTCCCAGGAGATTTCACCTCAATGATGCTTTCTTCTTCTTCTTCTTCTTCTTCTTCTTCTTCTTCTTCTTCTTCTTCTTCTTTCAAGACAGGGTTTCTCTGTGTAGCTTTGGAGCCTGTCCTGGAACTCACGCTAGCCTTGAACTCACAGAGATCCACCTGCTGCTGCCTCTCAAGTGCTGGGACTAAAGACATGCACCACCAATGCCCTGCTGTTCATTTCTTCTTAATCACAGCTGATTTTGCAGGCCCAGCTAAGCAACATCCATTGTCCCAGTGAAGGTTTCAAATCAGTGGTGATGGTGCCTTCTTAATTGAAGCTGATTCTCTAGCCCCAGTTGATCAGAAACCAGAGATTTTCAATTCAACTCTATTATACAAACTGCCTTGATAGAGTCTCTAAGGGACTTTTAAGTGTTCCTCTGAAACTTTACATGCCAGGCCTCCATTGTCTTCATTTCTTTCAATACCCCAACCTCCTAGCTCCCACAGAACAACCCACATCAAGTTTTGAACTCTCAATGGCTTTTCTAGCTCAAAGTTCCACACACTTTCACACTCCTTCCACAAACATGGTCAAGTCTGTGAGCCCACCCTCTGGGACCAGTTTCTGGCTTTGTTTGCTTTTCGTTGCTCTGAAAACAAACAAACAAACAAACAAACCACCACGACAAAAACCAACTTGAGAAGGAAAGGTTTATTTGGCTTACACATCCCGATCGCAGGAATTCAGTGTGGGAACCTGGAGTCTGGAGCTGAAGTAGAAACCATGGAGGAATGTGCTTACTGGGTCCTCCTACAGCAATCATTAATCAAGAAAATGCCTCCAAAGTCTTGCCCATAGGCCAATCTGATGAAGGCAGTTTCTCAGTTGAGATCCCCTCTTACCAGATGACCCAAGTTTGTGTCAAGTTTACAAACTACTAACCAGCATATCAATCAAAAGCCACAAGCTCTGATACATTGAATGCTCTCAAGCCTTGGAGGGAGACCTCAAGGAGCCACAGAGCCACAGACACCTCAGGGTCCTTGCTCCAGAAGGTTGAGACATCTGAGAAACTAGACTTTGTTAAGGAAGGAGGGACCCAAGAAACACAAGAGACCCATCTGGTTGTAGATCCATCCGGTTGTTGTGCCAAGACAGACAGTCAAGTGGTCCAAGTTTCTGTTTACATATTCAACACAGGCTTCCTTCAGGGAGACCATGGCCAAGGGCTGACCAGGTGACCTAAGAGTTGTGCAGCCAGAGAGTGTTGTGTGATATTTTGTTTGTGTTCTGAGAAATAAAGTTTGCTTGGAGTCAGAGGGTGGAGCTAACCACCAATTAACCATAGAGGTTTGGAAGACTGTAGAGAGGGGGACAGGAAGTGGTAAGGTGGGCCTGAAACAGGATCTAGGCCTTTTGGTTAGAGGAAACAGAAGAGGTAGGAAGTCACTGGTGGCTGCTCCCCTGCTTCTCTGATCTTTCAGGTTTTTACCCCAATATCAGACTCCTGGTAAGATTAATTAGATTTATCCATCAAGAGAGGTAGGATGGATCTCTCTTGAGAACTTTTGGGCATCACAGCATTGGGATTCTCCAAGAATGATACTGAGTTCTCAAACACCTGTAATGTCCCTACTGACTGCCAAGTCCTAGTCACCACTGCTCAGAAAGCCCAGGCAAGGACCTGGCCACTTCCACTGCCTGCACAGGGTTGCCCACAAGTGGACCCCATCCTGGGCAGACCTTCCCTGGTCCCACAGGGAGCATTCCTAGGAGTGATTCACCCCACTATCACCAAGTTCCTTTCCACAGTTACTGGGAAGATGCCACTCACATCACATAGGTGCTGAGTGAGAGCAGAGAGGAGCTGCTGAGACACTCCAGAGCACCTCATGGGAATAAAAGTGTTCATAGTCAGGACTGTGATACATCAAGAAAACATTTGGGATGTTCTGACTGACCCTGGGCCAGGCAGAGCTTCATCCAGGGGCCCCATCACTTTCCAAGGTCATAGCTCCAGCCAGTCTCAACATGGAGTCCCATGAATTAATAATACATAACACATACATACATACAAATATGCATACATATATACAGGAAAGAATACTAAAAGAAAAATTACCTCCCGGGCTCTTGTGGAGCCCAGATACCCACTGAGGTCTCTGTTCGAACAGAGCCTGTCTCTGCTCCAGCCCCCAGAAAAGTTCAAGAGCCCCTTGCCCACCCACCGTGGCCCCCTGTGGCTGGAGAGCATCTCCCAGAAGCAGTAGGGAAGGGAAAGGGTCATTCTCTGGCCATCCTCCAGCAGCTGAGCCCAACTCAGGCACCTTCTGTGAACTGGCACTGCCCACGTCACCAACCAAACTCCAGCCTCACACTTCTGCTGTCTCAGAGTGGCCCTCCTTTGGTCTCCTGCTCACTATCATCTGAAAGCTAAGCTCACCAACATAGACCCTCCTAGATAGGGTGGTTGTAGGCAGGAGAAGGTAGAGTAAGTCTGTCCTCTCCTTCTCTGGTCTGCTACAGACTCTGCCTGGCCTATCTCAAGGGTGTGTCTACACAGGCTGCAAAAAGAGGAGACAGCTAGGGGGTCAGTAGATGTTCAGCTGGCAGCTTGGGCTGAGTCTATGGCTGGGTCCTATGATGTTTCCTGAGGACATCGCCAGTACTACAGGACACTTGACTCTGGGCCCACCAGTTCCTAACAATATCACAAAGCCACTGACAACAGGTGAGGTGGTGACCACATCGCACTGGGGCAGGGCCTGAGTAGAGGCTTTGTCTTTACCATATCGAGACTGGTAGGTCTTGCCAACAAGGCACAGAACAGGTTAGGGAAACTTTGGAGTGCCTGGCCGGAAGGACAGGAGACAGCCAGGGAAATGTGGGTGTGTGTTGGCAGCTGGAGTCACAAAGGACATCTGTTGTCTTCCCAGATCTAGTGTGTTACCTAAAGGGATGGACCCTGTCAAACTACCAGGAGAGACCAGATTCCCTGCAGCCATGTGTGAGTGAGTCTCACACCCAGCAATATGCCCATGCCCAGGGTATTTGGCTCACAACACATGGCAGAGCCTGTACCCCGGGAGTCTGGGAGTAAATGCAGACTGGGGAAAGTGAGTCCCCAGCAGAATCATAGGGAGGCCAGTCCTCCGAGACAGGAAGAGCAACAACTTTACACTGCCCCTGACCTAGTGGGTCTACCTCCAGTGCCATCAGGGGTGTCTTGTTCAAAGAGAGCTTACGAGTGCCCTGAGGAGCAGGGCAGGCACTGCTGTCCCTCACCACATCCAGGCTGGGCTACTCTGACTGTGCAACCTATGTCCCTAGCAAGAGGCAATCCCTCATGCATGCTGCCCGGACTGGGTCTACACTGGGCAAGACCAGTCCTCCTCAGAGAGGACAAGGGTAGTAGGTATGGCAGGGGCCTTGAGTTGTGACTTAGAGGACCATGTTTGTGACCCACGGCAGGCCTGGTGATTGGGCCTTCCCTGGGATGGGCCAAGATGCATGTCTGGCTGTGTCCTCATCTCCTCAGTCACAGTCATTGCATCCCCTGACAGCCAAGTATCAGATATAACCAAGATACTAGCTGACTCCTTCCAGTGTCTCAGGAATTAATGAGTCCCATTTAGACCTCATTTCTAAGAGCAGCTTAGAGTTACAGAATTTAGTGGACAGAACAGGGCAGGTCCCACATGTCTGTCTCTCCCTTTTCCTCTATTGTTCCTGTGAACTCAGGTTCACAGAAAAGAGCCACACCTTTGATAAGCATTCAGAAAGCTGATTGGCTGACTAAAATTTCTATGATTTTGGAGATTTGGAATGTTGTGATCTGGAGTCAAATTATCCTGGACTATCTTTTTTTTTTTTTAGCATTTACTTCCCCCCTTTAATTCTCTCCAGGACCTTGCTATCATCTTTGTCCACTTTTTTGACCTCATCCTGGACTATCTTTAATCCCTTTAATAATTAGCTACTCATTGACCACCTCTGTGTCAGACATATTATCCTTATGACTGTTAGATAAATTCTTGCAATGTATTAATTTAGCAGACCACTAGCTTTCACCAACCTAAAAGCTAAGACTGTCATCAAGATAGCAACTGAAACTTCTGGTGGAGATTTCCCCACTTTTCTATTAGCAGTCGATCTGTTGTTCCTATGAATGTATTTGGAAAATGCCTTGATTTATGACCTTATTTGTAACAACAACAAAAGAAAAAAACTCATAAAACCATTTTCTCATTGGTGCATGGTTTTGGGGGCAATCCTGGATCTGTGTTCTGGGGCCATGGTTGCTCATATCTGACTCAAGCATTAACTCCGCTTCCCTTTGAGACAAGAGCTGTTTTACACTCTACCTTCTTGGAATGCAGAGCCACATGGACATACCAGTACAGCCCAGCCATCTGGCTTTTACTTACCCTGTAATCTCTCCCATACACACGGAGCAGGGAGTAGTGACCATGAGGTGAACAGGGAGGGACTGCTCTGCCTCCCTCCACACTCCTGGGGTCTGGTGAGGCACCCTCAACCAGCACAGTCTTGAAGCAAGGAAATGAGGTTCAGACTTTCGGAGGGATGTCTCAGTGTGGGCACCTCCCACAAGCTTTGGGAGCTACAGACCTTAGAGAGACAACACTGTCTCCAGAAGAGGCCAGAATAGAAGGAAACCCCTTTGGAGCACATGCAAGAGTGAACAGTGCCATTTTAAGTGGAATTTCCTTTTCTGCCCAGGCCTCAGGCCGGTCCACAACAGATCTCTCTTTCCTTTCTCCTCTGCTCAGGAAGGGCCACTTGTTTTTCTGGGAATTCAGGGTTGGCAGCAGGGTGTCCTCCTAAAACCCTTAACTGGCTGGATCTGGTTACTGTGGGAACGGAGCCTTGGGGAAAGGCTGACCTCCTGCTGGGTGAGAACATCCAGGAATTGTTATAATGGGTGGCAGGTTCCAAAACTGAAAAGGATCTGTGAATATTTACACATAAATCCTCTGCTGGCTGGGATATGGTCCACCTTAATACCTAGGGTGCAGGGTCGGGGTGGGGACAATGAACAAGGGAGTTGGAAGGACCTTCCCGTCTGCCCTGTATCAGTGTAAAGCTCTAAAATGAGGAACCCAGAAGAAGAAGCTCCTGCCCTCACCACCCCACAAAGGCAAGAGCTCCAGCTAACCAGACAGGCTCCCCTGGGACCCTGGCTCGCCCCAGACCTGCAGCCTCTGGCTCCCAGTTCTGGCTGATTATGCCTCGTGGAGAAGAACAAACCTGACTCTAGGCCCTGGTATGTGGTAGACTAGCTTATGGCACCCTTCTATCTGCTTCTGCCTGGAGAGGAATGAGCACCCCCTTGGTTAATCCTGGGGTCCTGGGTGGAAGGAAATGCTGCAGGACCTGGGAACAGTTGACAGCATCTCCCAGGCTGCTCCCTGGTCAAGTGGATGGTGATGAGGGTCCCTGACCAGGCATGGTCCTTCTGTCCTGGATGACCTGGGGCAATCTGTGACTGGCATCTAGGGTCTCCTTCTTCAGGGTCAGGCTTCTTCATCAGCACTTGCTTGTGTGCAGACATGACACAAATCTCCATCCAAACTCCACTGTCCTCATCTAAACAGAGCTTCCAACCTTTGTCACCCACTGGAGCTGCAGCCAAACACACAGACCCCTCCCAAATGGGCACCAATGAGACTGACTTCCAAGAACCACATGGGGTCTGGGGAAATCAGCATTTCAACCCACAGACCACGTCTATGGCCTATGCAGTGGCACCTGTTCTCACTATCTCATTCCACTCCAGAAGGCCCAACCCATGAAGTCCCTGAGACACGCCCCCCACAAAACCCAAAAGGACCTGTACTGTGTGGTAGGTAGGGCACTTGTCATCCAATTGAAAGGTGTCTGGTTACAGCCCTGTCTTCCCACCCACACTCCTTGTCTCTATATCTTTGTTTCTCTGGCGTCTCTCTGACTTCCTTTCTCTGCCTTCCTGTGTCTGACCCTCCTGCCCTCTGCTCACTCAGGCTTCCCTGGAAACCCACTCCTGGCAGGAGGAGACACACCCTGGACATTCCCCACCTCCAGAGATCAGACTACATGTGCTAGCTGAGTGAGGTCAGAGGAGGCCAATTCTGGTTCTGGTGATCTTAGGAGTACCTTCCCAGGCCCGTGTTGGAGCCCTGCTCTGCCAAGGTCTCTCTGACACGGTTATTGAAATAAGTTCATTCTGTACCTGCCCATCTGGGATGGTGTCTGGAATAGCCTAGTTCAAGATTCTTCATGACCCTCTCCAAAATGAGGACTTGCGGGCCTCTCCTCCCTTTGGGCATTACCTCTCTCCCTCCCAGCACTGCCACCGAGGATGCCATCTTCCCTCATGGACCCAGAGACCCTTGATGCCTTTTCAAAAGTGCCTGAAGTCTCTATCAGCTCTCATAGTGCCCTGGGCTCTGATTGGACCTGCCTCAGTGTCCCTTCTGGAGGCCTTGGTTCAGGCCTCAATGGTGGTATGAGCAGTAGAGGGGCCACTACCCAATATGGTAGGTAACATGCTCTAGGGGTGCCTTAGGACATGCAGATGGGAACAGGCTGGGTTTCCATGGTCAGGGCTTGTGACTGATTGGGGGATGGAGATGCCTCCTGCCTGTGCCATCCCATGACAGAAGCGCTCCAGCTCTGCTACTCACCTTCATGAGTCACTGTCATGACCTCTGCCTAGGTGACCTTCAAGGTCCATCCAAGATCCATGTATTGGCACCTCTAGTTTGGAGAGGCCTCGAGGGTCCCAACCTGACTAAAGGGGTACCATCCCATGACCAGGGAAGTGTCTTTCAGATCAAGGCTCAAAATGCTCTGTGCAGCAGGAGGGCACTCCTGCAGAAAAGACCAATAGTAGGGACAGAGTGTGCATGAAGGCACCTGGAGAGCATGGGGTCAAGGGTATGACCTATGGGACTCTGAGAAAAGTATGGCACCTGCAGAGTTAAGTCAGACCTCAATAACAGTCAAAAATTGCAGAGGCTATAAATAGTTTGCTAGCCATCAAGATTGGGATTACAATTATAGACCAGGGACATGTGGCCCTGAGGCTATGTCTGTGTTGGGAGGACAATGTATTATCACCAATGTTTCCTTTGTTTACTGAGACAGCAGAGACAACTTGGTAAGAGCTGGATGTGGTGGTGCATGCTTGTCCTCCCAGTACTTGAAGACTGCCAAGGGTCCAAGGCTATCCTGAGCTATAAACTACATTGTAGACCAGCCTGGGCTATAGCACGAGACCACACTTGCAATTTAGATGAAAAAAAAGGAACAAGCTAAAAAAGCAATAACTATAGAAGTCCAGTGATGAGTCAGAGAAGAAGCTGGAAAAGCTCTCCTGTTTCCTCAGCACTGATGTGCTCCATCCTGGGCCCTGCCTCCCACTCGATGTAGTGTCCTCAACCTGTCTCCTGTGTCCTGAGCCTCCTCTTCACTCAGTGTCACCTAGCTTTTCCGGATTCCATCCTCACCCCATCCCCATTTACTGCTCAAAATTGGGGTCTTATGTAAAGCAAGCTCCATCTCCCTGTGTGTCATTGTAAAAGTCACCAAACTTTGATGGTTTTTCTCTTGTGCAGACACATAGCAGTGAGCAGGATCAAATGGGCTTCCCATGGGTCAGTCCCGCTGGCCCCAGCCTGGATGAATTCAAGGCCCACGGAGGCATTCCCAGTACCCTGGACTCTGGCTGCAGAATCCTCCCCATGGGAAACCCCTTAGCTGCTTGTGAACAGTTTGGCTAACATTTCTGGATGGCTACAGAGCCTTGCAGATTCCTGGGACACTTGCAAGCAAAGGGACAAGGTGAATAGAAGCTGTGTCCAGAAAGGATAGATCTGAGCGTTTTTTTAAATTTAAAAGTGAAAGTGTAAGCTCTTTGAGGGACTTCCTGGGGAGCTCTCACCCTCCTGGGCTCCAAAAGAAAAGAGGACCCCCTTCCCCACCATGTCCATCGAGGGCCTTCTCTGAGCCAGAAGGGTGTGTCTAGGGCACAAGCCACTCTGGCCCAGCCAATGCCTGTCTTGGGCAGATCACAGCATGAGTCTCACCTAAGTCAACAGCAATGATGGTGAGGGTTGCCCTAAAATTTCTTTAAAAATCCAAAATAAAAGCAAAGGGATAAAAAGAAAACAGTAGAGGCTTAAAGGGGATGGAAGGAGAAAGTTATCATTATTTATAACCTAAAAAACAATCCTAGCAAAATGCCGTGACTGAAGTAGATGAGCATTTAAATAATACAATTTAGAATTACATGAAGTGGCAGGTTATAAAAGAAATACACGCCGGGCGGTGGTGGCGCACGCCTTTAGTCCCAGCACTCGGGAGGCAGAGGCAGGCGGATCTCTGTGAGTTCGAGGCCAGCCTGGTCTACAGAGCGAGTTCCAGGAAAGGCGCAAAACTACACAGAGAAACCCTGTCTCGAAAAAAAAAAAAAAAAGAAATACACAAAGTTACCAGTGTTGTCCCGTGTGTCATTCCCCCCCCCCCCATCATCCCTGCTTCTCCCCCCCTTCATCAGAGTATGACTAAGTTTAATGGAAAATGCAGGACCTGGGTGAGAGATTTGACAACGCAAAGACATCTCTGTTCAGCAAGTTTATAAGTGCATTTCAGCATAAATGGATTTGGATTTTGAATCACCATGGAAACACACCTCTAGGTGTGCCTGTCAAGGTGTTTCCAGAGAGGTTTAAGTGTAGAAGGAAGCATCTACTTTTTGTTTTGTTTTGAGACAGGATCTCGCTGTGAATCCTTGGTTGGCCTGGAACTCACTATGTACATCAGGCTGGCCTTGAACTCCACCTGCCTGGGTTTCACAAGTGCTGGGGTGAAAAGCATATGCCATCACACCTGGTAGCAAGACTCATCTTGAATATGTGTGGCACCACCATCCCACGGGCTGAGATTCCCCACTACATAAAGCCGTGGAAGTCAGTCAAGCACCAGCATTCATTTCTTTGGAGTGGTCAACATGACCAGCTGCCTCAAGTTCCCATCATCACGACTTCCCCACCGTAACAGACTGTGTCCCTTGTTAAACCATGAACCAAAATAAGCCTCCCCTTTTTAAATGCTTTGTCAGACATTAAATGAGCCAAGTAACTAATACAGGGAAACTTTAAAATATGACCCAGAAGTTCATCTTGGGGAAAAGGGCCAAGAATGGCCTTAGAAATGTTGACAAAGATTGACTGGAGGAGAGGCAAGACTCCACAGACTGCCTCTTGCTGCAGGGACAGGGTCCTGAGAGGCTGTATACGCAGGCGCGGGAACTCCCATCTGGTTGGTTTTCCCCTCTCGCTGCCAGGCAAACGGAGGTGCGTGGTGAAACTGACTTCCTAAGAAAGAAACCCAAGTCTTCAAAAGAGAAACTCTATCTTCCTCCTGAGCTGGATACACCCTGGAGAGGCTTCACACATAACTAATGGTACTGTATGCAACATCCAGGTTATGCTACAGGCAGAGGCAGCTAACTGACCTTCTCCTGTCGGCCCCTCTACTCTGAGGGACAGATGTGGTAGCTGGACCAAGAGAGCCATCGTGGGGCACGATGTCTGTAAGAACGGAAGCCCTGCTCCCTTTACTCAAATTTTGCTCTTTCTACTCCACTCTGTAAGATATGCTTCAGAGGGGCAGGGGCTTCTGCCTCCTGTCACTTCCGGAGCCTGGCATCAGAAGGTACTAATAAACATTTGAGTGAACAAATACGAAAACCATGTTACAGGTAGTGAAGAACCATGAGCACAGTGGTGGGTGTCCCCACTTCCAGTGCCCACTTGCTCCAGGCCTCCTGAGCCGCTTCTCAGGTGGGTTGGGGGTGTGGGGTAGGAGTCTCCTAGCCACTTAGCACAACCCTAAGCTACACTGAAGTGATCGGCCTGGAAACCAAAGATTCAGTCTCTTGAGCAGGCAGTGGGCGTCCTGCCATCGTCAGGCAGACCATCAAATGCCCTTCCCAGGCCAACTGCCCAACACCTTTCTGCCCAAGCATCGCCTATCTAGCTAGGTCCAGGGCAGGTCCTTCTCACAGGTCCCAGTTCTCCCCTGGCTCCCCTCTCACCCAGGTACCACTCTACTGCCCTTCCCAGCCCTCTCATGCCCTTTCCCGGCCCTCTTTTAGCTCTCTCCCCCCTCCTCCCCAGCCCCCTTCCTCATCCTTGCTCTTTCATCTCCTGCCTCGGTACCGTCCGGGCCCTGCCCCTACTCCAACTTTCTACCCCCCATGCCCACCCCAGCCCTCTCTTACCCCCTCCCAGACCCGCACTTCTATCCAGCCACCCCGGCCCCGGGACCTCGCCTTGTCCCGCCCCTCCCCGCCCCTGCCTGGTCGCCATCCTGCCCCGCCCACACCTCGCGCCCCGCCCCTGCCCCGCCCCGCCCCGCTCCCCGAGACCCACGGTCAGCACCGGCAGGCTTCGCATCCAGCAGTCGTCGCGGCGCCCAGCGTTCCGACGCCAACATGTCCCAGCGCTTCGTGGTGACCCCAGCACAGAGCGGGATGGGGGACGCGGGGCCCAGGGCAGAGGGCGGCGGCAGCCAGAGCCTGTGCTTGGACCCCGACCCGGACCCCGACCCCGACCCCGACCCGGATCCCAGCCTGGTGGCCGCGCTGAAAGCACAAGAAGTAGACGCGCTGCCCATTCTGCGCTACTGTCGCGAGCCCAGCCGCTATGGTAGGTGCAGCTAAGCCTTCCTCCTAGAGGGTCACTGCTGCCTCTGTGTGGGAGCAGCGAGTGACGGACTCCCCGCCTGCTGCCCAGGTGTCAGGAGGTGGCCATTGCCTGCTGGCTGTAGGAATGGCTGCAGGTCACCAAGTGTTAGGGTGCCGGCTCTGGAATCAGCTCGTGTCCTTTGTCCCACACGTTAGTCCTGCTAATCCCTGGCCCTGCCTGATGTCCTGTGGACCTTGTAGGTGGTAACGTTCTGTAAGAGTCAGTGGGATATTAGTGGTTGGCGGAGGATAGCTTTCTGGGGTTGCCTTCTGATCACCGTGGCCCCCCGCAGTTAGGACCACTGAGAAAAGGAGCTGTCGCCTCTGTCTCTGGTGAGGGATTCGAAGGTGCAGACCAGACAGAGGCAGCCAGCCTTCGGTGAGTGTGAATTCACAGCTGTGGCAGCCCGCCTTGGCTTTCTGTTCTTTATAACGACTTGTGACCTCTGCCTGAATGTGGGGATCCTAGAACAGTGCAATTTATGGTTGGCCACACACCTGCTAAGCCAGGTTTTCTGGGGAGCATGCAACAGGAGCAGGCTCTCACAGTGAACTCTCCAGATTGTTCTAGAGCCCTACTTTGGGTCTCAGAGTGAAGATGAAGCCAGATCTGGTGTATGGGTTGCCCCACACCCCTGGAAGACAGATGGCACTTGCCAGACATTCTCTGAGAGACCTCTACCTTCTGAGTACCTGTCTGCCTTGCTGAGTAGGGTCTCCAAAGCTGGATTGGTACTGGTCTAAACAGCCTGTCCAGTGCCCAGATGCCCTGCCCTGGTCATCTGGAGAGGCACCATCATGGATAACCATGACAGGTGTGTTCATGTTGCACATATGCAGTCTTTTAGAGATCTGGGTGAGGGTATGCTGTGACACTGTGACTAAGAAGAACTTAGAACTGTCACTTTTCTGGTGAGTTAATTTTTGTAACAAAATCTGAGGAGTTGCTTCCCCATGTGAACTTGGGCATTGCATAGCTTTGGTGCGCTGCATGCGTGCGTGCGTGCGTGTGTGTGTGTGTGTAAGTATGTGTACACATGCACGCTACAAATACCCATTCCCTAGACTGGGCATGCTGAGCTATGTCTCCACCTGTCTCTGTTCTGAGCTCTAGGTCAGGATTTGTCTTATGCTTTAGCAGATGAGGTTGCCAGGATGCTTGTCCTGCTGGGTAGTGGTTGACTTTCCTTAATCTTGGCACGGCAGCAAGGTTGCATGTGGCTGTCGGCCTACTTGCCAAGGGACATGTTTCATTTTGGAACCCAAGAAGTAAATAGATGATCTGTTAGGTCACCAAATACAGTGACAGAGCAATTATGGTGTCTGCAGACCCTGCTTATAGGGAGCCTGCTTGACCACGAGGGCTAGCCAGAGGGTGTGGGTGGGAGAAAGCAGGACAGCCCCAGCTACTGGGGTCCTTTTGAGTTGCTGAGGCAAGGAGCTGCCATTCTCTTGGAAAGTATCCCCAACCTTTTAGGCAGATAATCTGCTGATAGATGGTGTGACAAGGCTGGGGTCTATGCCTGTCCTTAACCTGGGCTTTCTGGCTCCCTCATGCTCCCGAGGAACTCAGGCCTCCAGGACTTAGTCTCACTTTTGGGGTAGGAGATTGATGCCCAAGAATATTGAACACCTGCAACACCTTGAGCCAAGAGCTTGGGTCAGGCCAACACTGCTCAAAGTCCTTCATGCTGAACTGTAAGTCCCATCAGAGGCCCTTGGAGACAGGATGCCAGGGACAAGTGTGGGTGGAGACTTCCCCATGCCCCTTCCACCATTTTCCGAAGTCCTGGATGTAGCAGGTGAGGCAGGATTAGGTGGATCCCACCAGGAGACCTCCCAACCCTAAAATCTCCACCCTCCTCTCTTGTAGATGAGGTCTTTGACTTCAGTGTAGAAGGCCCTGAGGGTCTGATGTCCAGGGGTTGGACCCCACTGGAGGCTAGAGGTAGGGTTGGGCCAGTTCCTGTCACCTCCATGTTCGTTCTAGGGGTTTGGGACTCAGTGCTGTCCTGGGGCCCCAGCAGAGCTGTCCCCCTGTCTGGCTGACTGAATCTGTCCATGGACAGCTGGCTCCAGTTGTGTGGGGATTTCGTGTGACAGTTCCAGACAACGGTCAATCCAGTGGTTTCGTGTCGTGCTTCTACGTGGGAACAGAAGACCTATTATTTGGTGTTTCATTAACACAGTGTAAACTAAGTTTGAAAAACAAACAAAGATTTTATTGGTCCGATTCGGGCACAGTGCCAGGAGCTAAGCCCTGGGTGGGGTGTTGTCCTGAGTCAACCTTTGGTTACAGATGTGTGGCAGGTGATGAGAATAAACTTTCTAAGTCCCCAGAGACATCAGGTCTCCTGGCTTGCAGCCTCTTTCAGGACCAGCTCCCAAAGCTTTCCACTTTCCTTATTCACCATGATACATGGATGCTGGTCCTGTTGATGCTTTGGCTCTGCCATTTGACCAGCACCCTTCACATGAGTATTTTGGTCTCATCTCATTGGGTGGGGTGTGTCTAGGAGTAGACAGCCCGTGGTGGCATGGTCTCCCTTTGCTGTGTGTTGGGATATGAGAGTGATGTTGTGTCTCTTATCTACAGAGCTTTCCAGCCTCTGTTCCGTAAGACACAGGTCTCCACACTGAGCCTTCGAACTGTGTTCTGTTTGCTTTGATGTGAATGGCACCCATAGAGGGGCAGAAGTGAGCCTGTCACTTGCTAGGTGTGACTGCCTGCTCCCCAATTGTTACTGCCTCTTCTGTGAACACAGGGGCGGAAGGAAGGGCACAAAAGGCCCATAGGGAGGATCCTGGCCCCGCGGCAAGGGTCCAGAGAGAGGCCCCTCTCTGCCCTCCAGTTGAAGGGGTTCTGGTTGAGAATCCTCATGGCAACGACTTGGTGAAATAGTCCCAAGGTGTTCTCAGAACCGTTTCCTAACACAAGATGGACAGTCACCCAGAGTGCCCCCAAGACAGAGGGACAACGAAAGGAGAAGGTCTCCAGAGGGCAAGAAGAACCATAGCACGAGGCTTCCCAAGGAGGGCTCCTGGGAGGTCACAAGTGGCCGGAGCACTCTCTGCCTCCCCTTGTCCCCTCCCTTGCCTGGCATTTGAGCTATAGACTCCTGTGGTTTCACCCCTGTCCAGGACAAAGGCCAGCGTTGAGCCCCTGATTGGAGGTTGGCATCTTGCTTCCCGTCACTGTTGTGGCTGGCAGGACCACATGTCTGCCAAACCTTGATAATTACACTTTGAGGGGTGGCGGTACAAGGCTTGTCCACAGAGATCGAGTGAAGCTACCTGCAGCTATTCCTGCTCCCTGGAGACCCGGATCCAAGAGAACGTCCCACTTTCCATGACAATGGCCTCTCCAGTCAGGTGCCTGGGAGTCCAGGCTGAAGTATTCTGATGTGCACAATATCCACATATGTGTGGCTGTGAGTCTGTGTGTCCTTGTGTGTCCCCTCGTTACCTGCAATGTCTCCATGCTGTGTATCTTTGTGTTGTCTTTGGGTCTCTGTGTACCTTCATGTTTTCTTTGTATGACTCTGTGAGTCTTACGGTGTCCTATGGTGTATATGTCTACATGTTGTCTCTGTGTCTCTCTCTGCATTACCTGTGTGTTTCCATGTCGTCTCTGTGCAGTGTGCATGTGTGTTGGCGTGCGTCTCCATGTCGTCTGTGTGTACGTCTCTGTGTGCGTCAGTGCTGTCTTGTTTCTGCGCTGTCTTTTTGTTGTCTTTAATGTCTCCATGTGAGTTGGTGTGGCCATGGTATGCCTGTCTCCATGTTACCTGTGTGTCCCCATGTCTCTGTGTTCACCACACGGGTCTCTATGGACTCAGCTCTGTGGTTTGTTGCTTAGCATATTTTCTGTGGCCTCCGCGGCAGTTTCTGTGAGAACACTTCTAAGTTAGGACTGCACGGAGGAGTGCCAGCCAGCTCCGTGATGTATTCACACACCAGGCAGTGTCTCTCACTGCAGGTCCTGCTGATGGAGTCTTGGTAAAATTTTATCCCAAGCCATACCTGGGTCCCCCGGACAGAAATACTGTCAAGCTGCCTCTCCTCAGGCTGCCGAGGCTGGAGAGCTGATCCCGCGTGATGGCTAGACTCTGGTGCTTGAAAACCTGCTGCCCGCTGGGCAGGCTGTTTGCTTTTTGCTTAAATATTTCATGGGGTGTGGCCCTCCTGGTAATCGGTAAGATGCCTCTAGCTCTCGGTGAGCAGCGCCAGCTCAAGTTCTGTCACTTTGCTGTGAAAGAAGTCTTGCGTTGGTGATGGTTAACTTGGCTTCACAAGAAAATGCTCCGTGCACGTCCTGTTCTCTTCTTTGCTACATAATATTTAACTTGGCTTCTTTTTTTCCACGGGGGGTAGGCTAGGGTTTGAGACATCACATCTCTTTATGAAAAGAAATTTTCTTTAAATAAAGCAACAACATCCAAAAGAAAATCTAAAAGAGAATCACAACTAGGTCAGGAAGAGCGGGAGGTGGAGGCCTCAGGACGGGCTTGGCCCTGGGCTGGGCTCCTTGGTTCTCGTGCAAACCCGGGCAGCAAAGCAGGGAACCTTGACCCCAGGGCAGTCAAGATGACAAGGGCCCTGGTGTCTCCTGCTCAGCCGGGGAAACAAACAAAAACATCCATGTCTGGGTGACACCCACCCTCCCCAACCTGCTAGAGAAACAAACTCACAGGAACATTTGTGTTCAGGTGGACTGACAGCCTTCCCCAGCTGGATGGAGAAGCAACACATGAGTGTATCTGTGTCTGGGGTAACCCAGCCTGAGTCAAAGCCGCCCTGGATGCAGAGGAAGCCACTGGGTGAAGCTGATGCTGTCACATGCAGATACGGGTCTGCAGGGATCCAGCTGTGTGTGTGTGTGTGTGTGTGTGTGTGTGTGTGTGTGTGTGTGTGTGGCCAGTTGCTGTATCCATATGTAAGTAGAAGGCAGTTCCTAAAGCCACAGGGTGAAGGGCACAGCTGCAGGGCCAGAGGAATCTTAAATATGAATGGGTGGGACACTGGCAAATTAAATTTAAAAACCTGGTAATGGGTTAATCCCCAGAATAGAAGGTCCTTCTGTAACTTGGCCACTAAGACACACAAATAAACCAATTTAAAAAATGGACAGAGGGGCTGGGGATGTAGCTCAGTGACAAGGTGCTTGCCTAGAAAAGGCCCTGGGTTCGATCCTTCACACCTCATGACGAGCAGAAGGACTAGGCAGCTGGAAAACAAATACATACACCACATGTATACAGGTGCTTTTGGAAGCCAGAGAGGGTATCAGATCCCCTGGAGCTGTAGTTACAGACACTTGTGAACTGCCTGATGTGGGTGCAAGCAGTAAGTGCTCTTAACCACTGAGCCATCTTTCCAGCCCTAAAATGTATATTTTATCACACACACACACACACACACACACACACACACACACACGTACATGCACATGCACACGCACGCACGCACGCACGCACGCACGCATCAGGAAAGAAGATACAAACAGGAAGCAGAGCCCGGGAAAACTACATCCTCCTCCCTGTTCTCCCTTCCTGGAGGTAAGAGCATTCTCAGGGACATAGGAGGGATATCAGTCTGATTAAATCAATTTACACCAAGGCAGTTGTTCTCAGAGGAGTCCTTTATCATCTAAATTACTCACAGCAAGACATTCTTTAAACAGTTATTTTTGTCTAGGGATCTTCCTGTTGCAAATTACATCCTATTACCTGTAACTGTGGTCCTGTAGGGGCCAAGGGTGGGGTTGGGGGGTATGCATATGTCATGTCCATCATGTATACACACACACACACACACACACACACACACACACACACACACACACACACACACCCCTGTGTGCACAGGCAGGGGAGCTATCTTTGCTGTATTGGAAGCCCTATACAGTGTATCAGAAGTTATTTTCTGCTCAGAAATCCTTTTATTTGCTTTGTGTTTTCCTTCTAATTTTAAAGGCAGATCATTATACTTAGTGTACCCTCCCATGCCTGTAATCTCGGCACCCAGGAAGCCGAGGCAGAAGGATTTTCAAGAATTTGAAGTCAGCTTGGGCGGCATAGTGTGTTCCAAGATGGCCTAGGCCACAGAATGAGACCCTGTCTAATATAAACAATAAAGACAAAACAACAACAACTAATTATAAGCCCAACCAGATAGAATTTACGAAAGCAAGTGGCTGGGCATGCCTGTAATCTCATTACCAAGGGGTAGAGACAGAAGGATGGTAAGTTCCAGCCTGGCTTAGAGTGAAACTCTGTCTCAAACCACAACAAAAAAGAAGGAAAACAACACAGTTGATACCCACTCTCCCTTGTGACCCATAGTGAGGCCAAGCCTCAGTTTCTCCCGTCCTCCTGAACTGCCATGACTCAGCATTCTCTGCACAGCATTCTCTGGTACCGGTGGTACCGGTGAAACCAGCTTTCCATGGTGTGAGTGAAGTGAAGGGGCAAACTCCATGTCCCCAGCAGGCTGTCAGGTGGCCTGTGGCCCTGTGGCCGGCACAGTGGATTGCATGGGGAGGGGCCTGGTGCTGTAAAGTGGTGAGCCTGGGGTTCCAGCCTCATCCTGGGAGGTGACAGAGTTGAGAGTCAGCTTGTCTCCACAGGTATTCCTAACCAGTCACACCTCCGTGCTCTGTATTGCGTAGTCAGTGTTAAGTGATTGAACAAATTGGTCTGCCATAGTGATGTGATGAAATTAGGAAAAAGGGCTGTGACCAGGACATTGCATGCTGGCTGTTTTGTCCTTGGTTGCTTTGCATACATGGCTATCTCCTCTGTGATTCTTGGAAGTCCCACCTGGAGGCCTGTGAATCTGCAAGCAAGGACCAGATGATGAACATACACTCAGTAAACCATACAGAGCTGCTGCGTCTGCTCCTTCCGACAGACAGTGCCCAGCTTTAGTATCTCATTTTCATTCAGGTGCGTGTAGGCCCCTACACCGTGAGAACAGAGGGTGCCTCTTTTTCCACTCAGAGCTTGTGCTGATCAAGAATGATGGATGAGGAAGGCTTGGCTACTCGGAATTTTGTCTATGGGATGCCAGCAGAGAGGCTTTCCTCATTGAAGTCACTTCTGTGTCAGGGGCCCCAGTGGTGGGCTGAGGTAGACTCAGTCACTCTCCACTCGCTGGTGGATGCTGGGTGTTTCTAGGTACCTTTCTAGAAACTCTACTCTTGAGTTCTTCCCTGGCTCTGAGCTTCAGCTTAAGACCATGTTAGATGAGCCTGCGCAAGGCAGTGTACAGGTCCTTCTTGCCTCGGGGAGAGGTGGAGCAGGTGAAGGAGCAGCTGAGGAAGGTGTGCAGACTGTGTGAGGCCAGGAACTGGGCTGGGCCTCGGTGCCCCTTGGGTCATTCTGAGCTGGGATTTTGCTAGTGCTAAGACCCTACTATAGTGCTGGGTTTGCTGGGTAGACTGAGGAAAGTCTGTGACAGGCATCCAAGGGTGTATGCATGGGTGTCTGGGGCTGCCACACCGCCTGGAGCTCAGGAGCCGACAAAGAGCCCTGGGTGGGGCAACAAGACTACAGTGTTGCGGGGGACACCTTAGAAAATTGGTATAAGTTCTTAAATGACACATCCTGCTGTGGACCGATGCGTAGGTTAAAGCCTCTGCCTCCAAGGAAATGTCCAGAAGAGAGCCATTAAGGAGGAAATCGGAGCTAAAGGAGGCTGTAAGGAGGCCCTGGTCTGATAGAACTGTGACCTTACCAGAAGAGAGATCCCAGGGTCTTCCAGAGGGAATAAGTGAGGATATGGAGTTTTAGGGCCATCAGCAAACCAAAGAGAAAGGCCTCAGGGACACCAGCCCTTCTCAACCTCTCAGAGCCTGCAGACTCATGGCCCTTGTACCTGTGCCCCCATTTAGCTCCTTATCATCAGCCTTCCCACTGTGGTCCACTAGGAGATCACAGTAAGCCCACATGGCCAGCACCCAACTGTCCCCCTGGGCCAGGTGTTTGTCATTGCTTACCAGGGAGTCCCCTGAAGCCATCTCTGCCGGGCTCTGCTGCACCCCCTCTGCTGGCCACCTGCGCCCTCCCTGGGGCCCTACACTCCTCTGATGCCTCCATCTCGTTGCTTGGCAACTACAGCTTTCTTGTCCCTCTGGACTAGATAGCCCAGGGCTGGGACAGCCCATGTTCCTGGGCAAACCAACGCCCCCGGTACTGCATGGCCTTCATCTCCCTGTTTACAGAACAGTGCTCCCTAAGGGGAATCAGGAAAGCAGTGTAAAGTGAACAGCCAAGTACCAGCAGCTCCAAGTTAAAACACTGTCTGCCATCTCCTGCAGTCCACCTGTGTCCGTCCATCAGGCCTGGGAGTTAGTGGGCCTCAGGACTCAGACACTCCTGGTGTGCCGACAGTCACAACCAGCCTGGAACCTTAGAGACTTGATGTCCTCCTTTACCTGGAATAAGCTAGCTAAGGGTTGGACCTGCACTGGTGTGGGCAGGCATTACGGATCCTGTAGGCTTGGGTCTCCTCCAGCTTCGAGCACAAGAGAGACCTATGTCTTCCCAGGAACAGTCCCCTACCACACTGGCTTACAGACAGACATGCCCAAGACATGTTCTTTGTACCTGTCCAGCCCAGCACACCTCTGCAGCTCCCACTACTTGTGCATGCAGCCTGGACTGTGAGATACTGATCCTCAGCCAGCTGCCACTAAACATAGCATTTCACAAGGGACTCCTGAGAACAGGATGGGCTCCTGTGGGAGACTCTTAACAGATGCAGAGGTAATGTGGAGCCATGGTCAACATTTGCTGGAGTATTCTGGGCAATAGCAGAGCTCAACTGGTATAGTCTCAGTTCCATGCCTCCCATGTGCTGTGGTTTGAGGATGCTCTAGATGCAGGGGTACAGGCAGGACACATGCTGAACATTCTGGCATATTCCAGTATCTGTGACCACAGAGGTCTTCTTGGGCAAGTAGGCTCCCTAACAGGCCTAACTTACAATGACTCATTTTCTGAGACACCTGGACCCTCCATGGATGGATACAGGGTGTAGAAGTGGAGTATAGCCACCCAGTGGGTCAAGCAAGACTCCTGTGGACACTCACAGGAAATACAACTGAGTCAACTTCTGACAACTAGCACTAAGGTCACTGACCCTTTCCTTATGGGCACATGTTCCCAGAGACCCTTGGTCAGCCAGTTGTCGAGGGGACTTGTGTGGCACTGTTACTGCATTGTGGTTCCAGCCTCAGAGGAAACAAATCTTACTAGGCTTCCCAAGGTCAAGGTGGGAAATGCTGTCTTCCTAGACCTGGTCTCTGCCAGCTATGCCTTTTTGAGGACATACTTAGGGAACTGCCTTTCCATTCAGGCATGGTGTGGCCACTGTGTCACTAGCCAGTGTCCCTCCTAGGGAAGCCCTGCCGGGCACCAGCAAAGGCTAAGGAATGCCATCCCCAGAGGTGGGGGTAGCCTGGGTTATAGGACCAGAGGGGCTCCCACAGGGGACCTGCTGCTGCTCAAGGTCTCCTCATGTTTGGAGAGACCCTGAGCCAGGTTGCAGCTCTAGTAGTCAGAACTAAGAGAGGGTCACCTGTATGTGAAGCCATCCAGTTGTGCTTATAGAAGACCTGGTGTTATCAGGGTAAAGTTCCAGGCTGCCGACTGCTCAAATGCCAAGTCCCAGGGATGCTGAACATTGGTAGAAAGGAGTCTTATTTAAGGAAGGGCAGCAGTCCTGAGAAGGCAGTGGCTTCCTCACGGCTCAGTCTTGGGCAACTCAGAGCCACAAAGGGCTTTGCAGGGAGGGAAAGAGTTCCAGGGAGACGGTGGGGAGATTACTGCTGCTGAGCGGTTGTCAAGGTGTGTCTGATTCTGCTCAGGAATGCACACTGGACTTGGACCTCCTGGGGACAGATTGGCCTCTGTCTTTTTAGACCCATCTCTTCAAGAACTGAATATTGAATGGGAGGGGCTTACTGAGTTCATGAGAGGTCCTGGGATCTGAATCTAAAGAAAGCCAACGTGCTGCAAAAGATTGGGGATGTAAAAGGATAAGGGAGGCATGGCAGCCTTGTAGAAAGTTGCCAGGGACAGCTACCCAGAGAGTTGCCTGTCTTGCAGCAGGGTGCCCGTGTTGTGGGGAGGTCTGAGATACGTTTCTGGGCCATTATGGCACCCCCATTATCGCTTCTGTCACTGTATCCTCCGCACTCTCCCATGTAAGCCTGCTCTGCATGCCTAGCTCAGGCTGAAAAATACATCCTGTCTCCACAGAGCCTGAGCGTCTAAGTCCTGGTCCACTGGGATAGTGTTCTTATTCTCTGGGACTTCTTGGAGGCCCTGTATGAAGCATTCCCAGGAGAGATAAGCATGGTAACCTAGCAGGAGTGGACAGCAGCGTGGGATGGAGAGGATAACTCATGGAGCCTCCAGAAACTGGACCTAAGCCAGAAATTTAGTGACCAGAACAGAGCAGCTAAGGGAGTACTCAGTGGCCAGGACATTTGCTCAGAGGGGAGCAGAGGTGGGTACCCAGGTGGGTCACTCTTTCCATTGGTCCATCAAAGTCTCTCTCGATTCTGCTGCATTGGACACCTTCAACCATGCAGGACTAATTAGCCCCCTCTTAGACCTTACCTCAGGGATATTACCAATATTTGCAAATCCAGATTTCCTGAAGGAAGTGAGGGTAGTCCTCAGTGGAACTCTGGGTGGGTGAAATGTTCCCTTCATGACCCTGCCTGAATTCTATATTAATCGGTGACATCCTGCACTTTGCTCATGTTTGGTAAGAGCTTAACTTGGAAGCTTAGCTGTGGCTTTAAACTCAGTTCAGGTAAAGGTTTTGCTGGACGGCTGCTTCGGAAGCACCCTGATTTCCTGATGGTAACATCAGGTAACTGTCATGAAACAGGAGCACAGAGCTGCAGAAGCACTCGGGATCGGGCCAGTAAACCAGAGGGGACAACAGCTGGGTGCCCAGCAGAGATACAGATGTGACATGGACAGGAGTCCTAGCCTTGCCCTAGCAGAGGGGACCTTAGTCAGTGTCTGTGTCAGCCCCCATTCGTATGCTGTCCCTGTGGGACCTGGGGAGGTCAGCAGAGAGTCAGGCTGTTGGACCTTCCCAGGATGGGTGACATGCTTTGACAATGGCCTCTGTGAGCCAGGAGGCTGGCCATCAGCAGACCTTCCAGGACTGCAAGAAATGTCTGCCCTTCATGAGTTACACAGTCCAGGGTGTCTTGCAGCGTAAAGAGGCTAAGGCAGATGACTGTGTTCTTCTCTCAAAAGTTTACTTGAAGACCATGGTGATTATTCTTGGTTGTCAATTTGACTACACCTGGAATTAACTAAAACCGAAGCAGCTGAGTACACCTGTGAGGGATTTTTTTCTTAATTAAATAATTTGAATTGGGAAGACCCACCCTAAATCCAGATATTTCGAGGTGGGAAAATCCATCTTAAATCTGGACCACACTGGTGGCAGCCTATATAAGGACATGGAAGAAGGAAATGCTCCCTCTTTGCCTGTCTGCTCTCACTCTTGAAAGTTCATTCCTTCACTGGAATAGAGCCTACTTCTTTGGATCCCAGCATATATTGAGGACAATCTGAGATATCCAGCCTTGTGGACTTAACCACTACTGGATTCTAGGATTTTTCTGTTGGTAGACAGCCATTGTTGGACTAGCTGGACCACTGCCTTTAAGCTACTCTGGTAAATCCATAAATAAACATTAGATAGATAGATAGATAGATAGATAGATAGATAGATAGATAGATAGATAGATGGACTAGCTGGACCACTGCCTGTAAGCTACTCTGGTAAATCCATAAATAAACATTAGATAGATAGATAGATAGATAGATAGATAGATAGATAGATAGGGAACCATGACTAATACAAAGGCAAAGCATGTTTATGAGTTCAGTTCAGAATGCAGCTTCACTATATGCAGGCTGATCGGGTAGCTGGATGTTCCCTTTTCTTATTGGAGCAGGGGATGTTGTAGTGGAAGAGCTAATGCCAGTGAAGCCTCTGGTGGGCAACTCCTGGTTGTGGAGGTGGAGTTCACTTGGCTGGAAAGGGGCTTTTTGGCCAGCAGGTTTGCCGTATGTCCATGTATCTTGTGCGTAATGATCTCCAGTGGATTTACACCCCCCCACCCCCCCCCACCCCCCCCCACCCCCCGCTCAGGTAAATGTTTTGCTGGACCGCTGCTTCAGAAGCACCCTGATTTCCTGTTGGTGACATCAAGGAACTGTCATGAAACAGGAGCACAGAGCTGCAAAAGCACTCAGGATCGGGCTGTAACCCAGAGGGGACACAGCTGGGTGCCCCTTCCATCAGCATGGTCCTGCAGCCTCTAATCTTTGGGAAACAGAGCCATGGTCTACTAGTGGAACGCCTCCCCTGCCACCGGGATAGGAGGGGCTGCTGAGGAAGGAGGTCACTGGGTAGGGGCAACAGGTGGTCTGAGGAGGGTAGACATTGGGCAAGGACAGCTGTGGGCCATGGAAGTGTGTCTGAAGCTGGGGGTGACCCGAGTCCCAGGGGCCTTCCTCCATTTGTTTGCTTTGCAAATCCTAAAAAGGAGTCCCTCCCTGAGCATCGAGCTCTCCTGGTTTTCCCTGGAGCTCTTGCAGGGTCTCCTTGCATCTGGGAAAGCCAGAGCCCCTCCTCCACCTTCCACAAGCTCTAACCAAGCAGAAGAGGAAATAAAGCCCAGTCCCTTCCTCCTGTGTCAGGCTCCAGGGGGTCAATCTGCTCCTCCTACAGCTCAGAAGCTGCTGCCCAGGTGCTGAGGCAGGAAGTGGGAGGGGGAATCTTCCAGGTATGGTTCCATGAGTCATAGGCACAAGCATGTGCCGTGGTTTCTGGGAGATACTGGAGGGTTCTGGGTTACCATCTCAATGGAATAGCAGGAAAGTCACTCATAGATCAACTAAACAAGAGCAGTTTTAGGATTTGTTTGCGGCAAGGTCTCATAGCCTAGGCTGGCTTTTTAAACTCATTAGGTAGCCAAGGCTAGCCTTGAACTTTTGATCCTCTTATATCCACCTCGAAAGGGTGTGCACCACCACACCCAGGGTCAGTGTGAGTTCTGACCCACTTCTAGAAATAAAGCCAAGGCAGTGACGCCCATGCCTGTGTGAGAGATTACACTCTCTTGCTTAGGGGGAAATACAGAAAGGGTCTCTGCAGCCCTGCTGGTGCTGACGTGCTTTGTGCCTGACCCCAAACCCAGGCGTGACAATGTCAGAGCCTAGCCCCATCCTCTGACAACAGCAGGTGTGGTTAATCACTAGTTCTAGCAGTGGGCGATGTAGAGCCTGGAGAGCTAGGCTCCACGGTGCTCCTGAATGTAATCTCGGCCAGTCTTTTATTTCCTTCCTGTTTAATCATGTCCAGAAATTATATCCAGCAGAGTGGAGCGGCAGCCTCCTTCCTGAAACAGTGGGTGGCTCCTGAGATTTCTTGGGTTTATTTGTGTGACTAAAGCCCTGCCTAGAGCTGCCAGCCATATTCTGGGCAGAATTTGGCTGATGCCAGCCAGGCAACTGGCCCATGTTTTCCCATCCCCTAGGGATCCCATGGGGAGGATGGAAAGGGCAAAAAGGTGACCTTGTATCAGGGGAGCACTGAAAGTATCTCTGGTCCCCTTGAGACTGAGTCCCAGCAGATTTCTTGTGGTCCCCTGTGCCCTGGGTCTATGATGCTCCATAAGACTCTCTGCCCCAGAAAGAGGGGGAGACATGTCACCAGCGCATCCTAGGCTTCGCTCAGAATGTGAGGTAGCACTTCCTGCACTCAGACCAGCCTACAAGGATGGATAAGGAGCCAGCCTCAGTGGCAGTTGTGACTATGAGAGACACTTTGGTGGAAGACACAACCATGCTCCAGGAACAGCAAACTCTGGGTGCCAGGTGTTACCATGACTTGCAAGGGTACTGCCTTCACTGAAAAGTGCTGTGTGTGGCCATCAGATTTGGCACCTCAGGATCCTACCCAAGCCCTGCCAGAGTGACAGGAGTGTGCGGACTGTGGGGAGAGTAAAGCAGACCTAGAGCAGGTAATGGGGATCAGCCATGTCATAGAGAAAGTGTGACGGATGAAGCCACAGAGCACTGCAGGGATGGGAAGGCAGCCAGGGTGACTCTGAGGCTCCTTGTGTGTCTGTGGAAGCCGGGACAGGCCTGAGGGGAGGAGGCAAGGCAGTGGGTGCTCTCCGTGCAGCAGATTCTGCTACCGTGGGGAGGAACGTAGGTTGCTCCGGGTAGATTTTAGTCAGGATGTCTGTGCCCCCTTTCCAGAGGTATTTTATGAGGCTTCATTATATGACATTTAAAAAGGGTCAAGTCTAAGTGTATAGTTCTGTAGGAGCTGTAGAACCCGGTGTCAGCAGGACCTGGACTCCTCAGGGCCACAGCTCAGCCTATTTCCCCAAGGACTCTAGCTACAGAAGATGTCCACCTCCAGCTATTCCTGATAGGTGCTTCAGGAGCAGATGGGCACTAAAAGCAGCACATGTGTACACACATGATGGCACAAACTGTGTGCATACTTCACAGGCACTAGCCAATGATCGTACAAATGTGCTACACCGCACTGGAGTTCTCTTAGCCCGTCAGTTTCTTGATGATGGATGAAGTTCTTAAATTTTTTTTAAAAATTAGTTTTAAGAACTAATGTTCTTTAAAAAAAATGATCTGGATGTAGTGAGTGTGGTTGTGTTGTGACTGGAGTTGTGCGATGCAGAGCCTGGGTCACTCTAGCCTCAGTCACCTGTCCTCAATGGGCCAATTAAATAAACAAGTAATAGTGAGAAGCAGAAAAAAGTTTCTTCAGTACGGCTACATTTGGAAGAGGAACAAAGAGAAGCAGTGATTTGTGGTGATATATTTTGTACCCCAATAAAGCTTTCCTGGGGATCGGAGGACAAAGCCAGCCACTATATTAAACACAGAGGTCAGGCAGTGAGTGGAAGCACACGCCTTTCACCCTAGCATTCGGGAAGCAGAGAGATCCATTCGGATCTTTGTGAGTTCAAGGCCACACTGGGAACAGAGCCAGGCATGGTGGCACAGGCCTTTAATCCCAGCACTAGGAAGGAAGTAAGATGGCAGGACACAGAAAAGTATGTAAGGTGTGAGTAAACAGGAAGTCTCTGGTTGGCTTGTTCTGTTTCTCTGATCTTTCAGCTTTCACCCCAATTCCTGGCTCTGGGTTTTTTATTAATAAGACCTTTTAAGACTCGTGTTACAGTGATTCTCCTGACCCAGTCTCCATGAGGAATGGATGTGAAGTTTAGGTTTAAATAGAAGACAAGATCTGTATGCATGACTAAGCAGTCCTGCTCCTGGAGGTGTTCCACCCATCACCATTGTCTCAGCTCCAGACTGTCCTGCAAGGTGGAGCTGTCAGAACTGTTAGACATCTCGTTCCTGGAGATAAGCTCTCCCTCTGGGTAGCACTAGGCTTCATTCAGCCTTTTGCTTTTTCCAACATGAGATTCCTGAGAAAAATTCCAATTTCTTGGGGGTCTATAGTTTCAATAGTTGGATAGCCACAGGGAGGGGCACAAACGTCTCAAATATCTTCATTTCTGCCAGGATGGTAAATGTTGTTACTGGATTCACTTCCACTTCTCACCACTCAAAAGTCAATATTCAAGAAATGTGAGCTGGAAGGGAAATCAGATTTATTTGAGGTCTGGCCCCTAGAAAATAGGGAGCCCATCACTCTCAATGCCCTGTCTGAGGGTGAAAGACCCCCGTCTGGAGTCTTCCCTCTGGAGAGACCCTCGCCCAGAGATCACACCGAGACCACAAGTCAGATGCAAACAGCAAGAGGCTTTATTCAGGAACATGGGTACCCGGGGCGATACAGTCCCTCCAGAGGCTGAAGAGACTGGCGCGCCGACGGGCTGGAGTGGAGGGTTTTTATAGGGTTGGGCAGCGGAAGGGCGGGTACAGAAGCAGGAAGCATAGTTTACAGGGTTCTGATTGGACGATTCGTATGAGGCCAGGTTCAAACTCAGGACAGCTCGTGGTTTTTCCCCCAAGCTCGACACGCCTGCTGACTTGGCTCTTATCCAGGGTACAAGTTGTTTTTCTGACCTTTAGTTACTTTTCAGGCCTTGCTCAAAAATGGCGTTAGGCTAAGCAAGTATGCTGGGGCCCTTCATTCCCCCATTTTCTTATCTCAGGGAATGGAATCCTCCATTCATGGGGAAGAATAGGGATGTGACTCCATTTCCACCTGGTTGAGTCGTTGGTATTGTTGGGTCAATACCAAGGTCTGAATAGTAGAAACGCGTTCCCTGATAAATTGGACAAGTCTGTTTAGGATACAGGGCCCGAGCGTCAGAAGGAGCAATAAAATCAGAAGGGGTCCCATAAGGGTGGAGATGAGGGTGGTGAGCCAGGGGGACCTTCTGAACCATCCTTCAAACCATCCCTGCTGTTCTTCAAAGAGTTTTTGTCTTTGTTCTAATCTCTTTCTTAATCTAGCCATGCTATCTCTCACCACCCCAGTATGATCCGCATAGAAGCAACATTCTTCTTTAAGGGCGGCACATAACCCCCCCTCCTGCAGGAAGAGGAGGTCTAATCCCCTCCGATTCTGCAGAACTACTTCAGACAGGGAGGTGAGTGACTTTTCCAAGGCACTCACGGATTCCTCCAGTGCCTGGATATCGGTATGCATGGCAACCTGGAGTTGTCTGAACTGGTTGGTTTCCATGAGGGCAGTGGTACCTGTGCCTATTCCGGCGGCGACTCCTCCCATAGTTAATCCACCTAGTATCAGGGCCAGGGTTAGCGAGACTGGCTCTCTTTTTATACGGGGGACCCCTGTCTCATATCGGGCATAGATATCTTCAGGTGCATGGTAGACTATCTTGGGGTACAGTTCTATGAGCACACAATAATCGGCCGTGTTGGCTAGTATTGAGGAGGAGAGGCATGGTGTAAGTCCAGTGCTACAGGCCCAATAAGTCCCGTTGGGAGCCACGAGATAGTGGGGTCCTGGAACAAGTGCCTGGGTGCGATTACACAGGTGTTGGTGGGTGTAGGGTACTATCCCCAGACATAGTCCTTGTCCTGACACCTCGGAGATTGTGAGCTTATGCTGAGGTGTCGAGGCACATCCTGACGGGGGTGAAGAAGAATTGGTGAAGCTTCCGACTACGGCCACCCCCTCATAATAGGGAGGTGTGGAGACTAGGCATAACCAGCATTCCTGAGTCTGATTTGGGTTGGTAACATTGAGGGCTGAGTAAGCGCCCTCTATAAGATTCAATAGCCGGTCTCCCGTACTGGGCCTGGGTGGCTGGAGGGTGACTGGGGTTATAGTGGCATTCGGAGCCGTGCTTGGGCGAATGGCCGAATTGGGTCGGGGGGGTAGCCCTCGGGGGTGCCGGAGCGGGTAAAGAGGGGCGCTTTTGGTCAGAGAGAACCTGGTTGGGACCTATAGAGGCGGAGGGCTCTGTGATTTTAAGCCTAATCGTAAACACGACTCCCTGGTCCCATCCCGTCATGTAAAGTCTAAGTCCCCATGTTTTACCTTTAATCCAGTCTTGTGTTATCTCCCTTCCCTTTTGAGTAAAAGATATATTCAGGGGGTTGCAGGTGAAATTTACACAGGGCCCCCCCCCCTTCCCAGTAAGTGTTATCTCTTCCTGACGTGACAGTTCCCCAACAACGTCCTTGAGTAAGAGGACGCCATGAGTGGCTTTCTCTTTGGGTAGCCCTTTTTACCCTAATGAGGTCCCAAGTGGATGAAGGCTCCCAATAGGTATTACCAGTTGTTTCACATCCCCATGCGAAAGTTTACAGAAGTAACTTTCATAACCCCCACATTGTCTAATCATCTTTCTGTCCCTACCATCCCGGGGGCAGACGTAAAAGGATAGTTGTGACAGGGCTGCTCTGGTTTCAGGGTGACCACATCCATATCTCCCGTCACTACATTTGCAAGTTCCCTTACCATCCTGGCAGACGTCTGGTGCTCTGGGGTTCATGGGGTCAGTGGTAGGGATGTCCCAGTCCCCTGACCCTGCTACTAGTTGGCAGAGATCTGGATGCAAGTTGGGCCACCATGTGAAGGGGGTGTGAAGGGCGGTCGTTTGCCAGACCGTCTCCCCAGTTTGTGAGATAACCTGCCAAGTGAGCCTCTTAACTAGGTGCGGGCTCTCTGCCGCCCTAGTCCCCTGGGGGTAGGCAGAGATTAAGAGGAGGGGGAGGAAGAGGAGCTGCGGGCCAACCTTATTTTTAGGGGGTTTCGTGTGCGGCGCACTGTCCATGTTGACTTTCTGGATCCTGCTGGGTCGGGTTCCCTGGCAGCCTTCACATGCGAGGCGTGGATCCATGCAGCAATCCCGTCGACCTTGAGTGCAGTGGGGGTGGTCAGCAAGACAGTGTAGGGCCCCTTCCACCGTGGTTCCAGATTCTTGGTCTGGTGTCGTCGGACCCAAACGGAGTCCCCGATCTGGAAGGGGTGGGGCACCACCGGCTTGTCTAGCTGCTCCTGATAGGCCTTGGCCAGGGGCTTCCAGATCTCCCTCTGCACCAGTTGCAGGGCTTGAAGATGTGCCTCTAAAGTAGGGGTGGTAGCAAAGGAGGAAATATCAGGATGGAGAAAGTCTACAACAGGAGGTGGGGCCCCATACATGATCTCAAAAGGGGTTAGGCCGTGTGGGCCAGGAGTATTTCGGGCTCGGTAGAGAGCCAAGGGAAGTAGGAGCACCCAATCTCTAGTGCCAGTTGCAAGCGTTAATTTGGTTAAAGTCTCCTTGATTGTTCTATTAGCTCGTTCTACCTGTCCTGAGCTCTGGGGGCGGTATGCACAATGGAGTTTCCAATCAACCCCCAATAGTTTGGCCACCCTCTGACTTACCTGAGAGAGGAAGGCAGGCCCGTTATCCGACCCCAATATTTGAGGCATCCCATACCTGGGGAAGATTTCTTCCAACAGTTTCTTTGTTGCCACGTTAGCCGTCTCATTCTTGGTTGGAAATGCCTCGATCCATCCAGAAAAAGTGTCCACGAAGACCAGGAGGTACCGGTACCCGTAGAGTCCGGGTTTTACTTCTGTAAAGTCTATTTCCCAATGAACACCAGGACGATGACCTCTTTGGCGGGCCCCCTTGTTTAGATGAACCTTTCCTGCGTTGACTTGAGCACAGGCTGGGCAGGTAGAAGTTACCTGCTGGAGTACCTGATCCTGGTTCAGCAGCACTGTCCAGGTGTTTTCTCTGTCCAATAGGGTCTTCATCTTGTTTTTGCTCAAATGGGTCAATGCATGGAGGAATCTCAGCATGTATCGGTATGGGAGGTTGGCATGACCATCCGGTCCCCTAGTATATATGCTTGTCTTCCTTGTTCCCAGTCCGCCCCCATTTTCTTTGCTAGCTCATGGTCTTCTGGGCTATAGGGCACGGGGTCTCTCTCAGGCTGTGGTTCTTGTATGGCCATCAACTGGCTGCTCCCTGCTGGCTGGGAAGCCACTGTTCGGGCAGTCAGATCCGCCAGCCGATTCCCTCTGGCTACCGCAGAGTCATCCTTTTGATGCCCTGGGCAGTGGACAATACTGAGTTGGAGCGGGAGGAACAGGGCCTTTAGGAGGTCTAGGATCTCTTTTTTGTTTTTGATTTCCTTACCCGCGGACGTCAGCAGGCCTCTCCGTCTGTAGATTTCCCCGTGGACATGCGCAGTGGCGAAGGCATATCTGCTGTCAGTATAAACTGTGAGCTTCTTACCTTCTGCCATCCGGAGAGCTTGGGTGAGCGCAATCAGTTCTGCGCGCTGGGCCGATGTCCCGGGCGGGAGTGACGATGCCCATACCACTTCCGATTCGGTGGTTATAGCTGCCCCGGCTCTGCGTTTCCCCTCCTCCAGGAAACTGCTCCCATCTGTGTACCAGACAGCGTCTGGATTCTTAAGCAGCTGATCTGTCAGATCAGGGCGGGTGCCATGTGCTTCTGCTAGAATCTGGAGGCAGTCATGCTCCTCGGAGGGGCTAGGCAGTGGCAGCAAGGTAGCAGGGTTAAGGGAAACTGTCGGCCCAAAATTTACCCGGTCTGAGTCCAGTAGTAAGGCCTGATAATAAGTCATTCTGGCGTTAGAAAGCCATCTGTCCGGTGGTTGTCGGACCAAGGCCTCCACTGCATGGGAGGCCAGCACAGTCAACGGCTGTCCCAGAGTCAGCTTCCCGGCATCCTTGAGTAATACGGCAATGGCTGCCACCATGCGGAGGCATGATGGCCATCCTGTAGCCACCGGGTCTAATTTCTTGGACAAGTACGCTACAGGTCTCCTCCAAGGTCCCAGTCTTTGCACCAGTACCCCTTTGGCAAAACCTGAGTTCTCATCCACAAACAGCTCAAAGGGCTTGGTTAGATCTGGCAGACCCAGAGCCGGGGCCTCGAGTAAGGCCTTCTTGATCTGTTGGAACGCTTTCTGATGCTTCTCTTCCCATTGGAACATGGCCCCTGGTTTAGTGAGGGGGTACAATGGGGCTGCCAGTTCGGCAAAGCCAGGAATCCAAAGGCGGCAGTACCCAGCCGTACCCAGGAGCTCTCGAACTTGGCGGGGGTTCCGAGGAGGGGGGATGGAGATTATCGTCTCCTTCCTCGTTCTTGTCAACCATCTTTGCCCTCCGCTCAGGGTGTAGCCCAGGTAGGTAACCTTGTCTCGGCATACTTGAGCCTTTCTGGCTGAGGCTCTATAGCCCTTTTGTCCAAGTCTGGCCAATAAGGCTCGAGTGCCCTCCAGGCACTCGGTTCGACTCCTGGCCGCCAGGAGTAGATCATCCACGTACTGGAGCAGAGTCAGGGTTGGGTGTTCGACCCGGAATCCGGCCAGATCTGCATGTAGGGCCTCATCAAAGAGGGTTGGGCTATTTTTGAAGCCCTGAGGGAGCCGGGTCCAGGTTAACTGTCCCGAAAGCCCTTTTTCTGGGTCTCTCCATTCAAAAGCGAATAACATTTGACTTTGAGGGTGCAGTCTCAAACAAAAGAAGGCATCCTTCAGGTCTAGCACAGTGTACCAGACGTGGGTCAGTGGGAGGGTGCTCAGAAGGTTATAGGGGTTGGGCACCGTGGGGTGTATGTCCTCCACCCGCTTATTGACCTCTCTCAAGTCCTGGACCGGCCTGTAGTCCCCTGTCCCCGGTTTCTTAACAGGCAAGAGAGGGGTGTTCCAAGGGGACTGGCAGGTCTTTAGCACCCCTTGGTCCAGGAGCCTTCGAATATGGGGCTTGATCCCCTCATGAGCTTCCCGTGACATTGGGTATTGTCTAATTAAAACGGGAGTCGCGGAGGCCTTTAGTGAGATCACCAGCGGTGGCTGATCGTGTGCCAGCCCCAAGCCTCCAGTCTCTGCCCAGGCCTGAGGACACTCTCTCAGCCAGTTCTGTAGTTCCTCAGGTGATTTCTCCGGGGGTTCTGGTTCAAACAAACGGTATTCTTCTTCTAAACTGAGGGCAAGGATTTGTAGAGGGTCTCCTTTAGGACCCGTGACCCTCGGTCCCTTCTCATCAAAATAGATTTGTGCCTTCAATTTGGTCAATAGGTCCCGTCCTAACAGCGGATGGGGGCATTCAGGTATGTGCAGAAAGGAGTGAGTTACTTGCCCTGATGCCAGTTGGACTTTTCTCTCGGCAGTCCAATAATACCTCTTGTTTCCAGTTGCCCCCTGCACCAGTGCAGAATGCCGGCTAAGAGGCACTCCGGCATGGGTTAGGACTGAATGTTCGGCACCAGTATCAACCAGGAAGGTCACGGGCTGCCCCCCGATCTTGAGGGTTATCCTAGGCTCGGGGGGGGCTCCTGGCCTCGACTCCCCTAGTCTTCCAGACTAAGGAGGTCTACAGTCTTGGGCTTGGGCCGGCGGGGTCCTTGTGGCTTCTTGGGGCACTCTCGGGCCCAGTGTCCCTTCTCCTTGCAGTAAGCACATTGGTCTTTATCAAGGGGTGGCCTCCTTTGCTCTCCCGACCTATCTCCCTCTCTCCGCTGTCCCTGAGACACAACGGCGGCCAAAACCTTTTTCATCTCCCTATGCTGTTTCTTGTCCCTTTCCTCTTGTTTCTGCCATCTCCTTTCCTCACGCTCCTCAGGAGTTTCTCTCTTATTGAACACTTTCTCTGCTTCCTTCAATAAGTCTGGCAAACCTAGCGCCTGTAAACCTTCCAGCCGCTGCAATTTGGTTCTGATATCTGAGCTAGACTGATAGATAAATGATAGGATGACACCTGGTGCTTGCCCTGGGTCTTCTGGATCATACGGAGTGTACATCCTATAAGCCTCCTTCAGCCTCTCTAAAAATGCAGCGGGTGTTTCTTCCTTTCCCTGTATCACATTCCTTACCTGAGCCAAATTGGTAGGCCTTCTGGCGGCCGCTCGGAGACCCGCTAAGAGCAACTGGCGATAGAGACGTAGATGCTCCCTACCTTCAGGTGTATTGAAGTCCCAGTCTGGGCGGGTCAAGGGAAAAACTGCATCGATGATATTTGGGAGTTGGGTTGGCCTCCCATCATCGCCCAGAACCTGCTTCCGGGCCTCCAGGAAAACTCTCTGCTTCTCCTCTACTGTTAAGAGGGTCTGCAGGAGCTGCTGACAGTCGTCCCAAGTCGGCCTGTGAGTCACTAGGATGGACTCAATTAGGCCGGTTAAGGCAACAGGATCCCTGGAGAAAGGGGGATTATGTTGTTTCCAATTATAGAGGTCTGAGGCTGAAAAGGGCCAGTACTGCAACTGACGATTCGGCCCCTCTCTGAGCGGGAAGGCCCTGGACTCAATAGGGGGGCCATCCCGGCGGCCGCGGAGGCGGCCGGCAATGGGGGACGGGGCTGCGTCCTCTTCTTCAGCCCCGTGGGTCCTGCGAGTCGAGGTGACTTCCGGATCTGCCACGGGCACGGCCGGGGACGCCGCCACCGGGGCGGCGGCTGGGGCCGCTTTGGCCGGCTCTCCAGGTGGTCCGGCTCGATATGGTGGTGGGTCCTCCGTCAGGAGATCTATAAGGGGAGTATTGGGGTCTGGGGGAAGGACTGGAGGCTTAGGAGTCTCCTTGTGAGGGAGCACGGGGGTAAAGGGAGGAGTCCGGGTTGGGGGGTGCAGAAGGCCCAGAGACTGGAGGGGGCTGCGGAAGGAAAGGCTTAACCCATGGAAATGGGTTCTCGACCAGTGATCTCCAGATGGCGATATATGGGACCTGGTCGGGATGCCCATAAGGGCTAGGGGCAAAAACCTTACCCTCCACCTGCGAAATAAGAGAGAGGTTAAAAGATCCCTCTCGCGGCCAGCCGACATTCATCATGACCCATTCGGCCTCGCAGAAGGTGATCCATTTCTTCTTCCTGACAATGACACCTTCATTGTTTCCTCGGGCCTTAACATCGGACCAGTGGTCCTTGGTTAGGCTCAATGGGGTGGCGACAGCCTGTCCCATGGTGGTCTCCAAATAAAGAAGGGTTAAACACACAACGAGAAACAAACAGACAAGACAGACCACAGAATTTTTCGCTGCGCGGCTCCGGTGTAAAACCGAAAGCAAAAACTCAGATGGGGACGCGGAGTGTTTGAATTCTCCGTCCCCTGCCAGTACCACGTATCCTTCTGATGCGTGGGTGGCCCCGAAAAACCGTGCCCCAGAGGGGACTTTCCGTGCCCCAGGGGGGACTTTCCGTGCCCCAGAGGGGACTTTCCGTGCCCCAGGGGGGACTTTCCGTGCCCCAGAGGGGACTTCCCGTGCCCCAGAGGGGACTTTCCGTGCCCCAGAGGGGACTTTCCGTGCCCCAGAGGGGACTTCCCGTGCCCCAGAGGGGACTTCAGATACCCGTGGAACGTCTTCCAGGGTTTCGGTGGGCGAAGTCCGAGCTCGTCAGCTCCTTCAGCCCCCACCGACTCAGACCTGACTTAGGACGTCCGACGAAAACGAAAGACAAGTAAACAGACTGAGACAATACAGACAGACAGTGGCCGGCCAGCTTACCTCCTGACAGTGGGTCGGTGGTCCCGAGGCGGGGGTCTCCGATCCCGGACGAGCCCCCAAATGAAAGACCCCCGTCTGGAGTCTTCCCTCTGGAGAGACCCTCGCCCAGAGATCACACCGAGACCACAAGTCAGATGCAAACAGCAAGAGGCTTTATTCAGGAACATGGGTACCCGGGGCGATACAGTCCCTCCAGAGGCTGAAGAGACTGGCGCGCCGACGGGCTGGAGTGGAGGGTTTTTATAGGGTTGGGCAGCGGAAGGGCGGGTACAGAAGCAGGAAGCATAGTTTACAGGGTTCTGATTGGACGATTCGTATGAGGCCAGGTTCAAACTCAGGACAGCTCGTGGTTTTTCCCCCGAGCTCGACACGCCTGCTGACTTGGCTCTTATCCAGGGTACAAGTTGTTTTTCTGACCTTTAGTTACTTTTCAGGCCTTGCTCAAAAATGGCGTTAGGCTAAGCAAGTATGCTGGGGCCCTTCAAGGGTACTTGGGGATTTTACAGAGTGGTCTGGAAGGCTGTGTGCTGAATAGGGTCTTTGTCATCTCCCATGGGTTCTTCCTGTATCTCTCCTCAGAATCTTCAGATCTTTCCCTACGAGGACGCCAGGCATGGAATTATTGCCACTCCACCCACAGCATCACCTCAACTCAACTTAATATTTACAAAGAGGCAGTTTCTTTCCCATCAAGATCGGTCCTCTGGGATCAAGTCACATTCCCTATGATTCCCATGCTATAGAACCCACTGCGGTTGGGTAGCATAGGGAAGTGAGAGCTGGTGTGTGCAGCAGCAAGGCACCTGGGCTGGATTTCCATATGGCTTTCTAGACACACAGTTTAACACACACACACACACACACACACACACACACACACACACACACACACACACACACATACTGTCTTTATAATCATCGCTAGCTCCACAAGGAGGGAACTCCCCGACTCCCACCCTGGGGAAAACATAGTGTTGGATTTCAGCTGTGACTCCTTTAAGACATCAGGTCTTTGGAATGTGTTGCATAAATCCTCAAGGCTTTAACAATTTTCTTGTGGTCTTTCTGTGCCTGACTTTCTGCTCATTCCTCTGTGAACAGAGGTCATATTCTCTTTTGTTCCCATGCTAATGGAGGTGAGAAGCCACAGTGGAAGGGTAGCATGGGGGAGTGAGAGGTGCTCTTATCCAGCTTGTCCCATCTTCTCTTGTCTTAATCTGGTTTTGTTCTGTCCAGTGTTTTTATCAGTTACCAAGCCCAGTGTTGACCAAGCCTAGTGTTTTGAAATCTCTAACTTCTCCTGGCAAATTATCCATTATTCTCTTGGGTCTGCAGCCCCTGCAGGGTATACCAGGGTATGTTTCTTTGCCTCCTTTGGGATTGAACAAACAGTATTTATTTGTTTGCTTCAATACTAGGGATTGAACCTAGGCATATGCCAGGGAATTGTTCTATGACCGAACTATATTCTTCTCTCAGAAGAGCAATTTTTGTAAGTAGGAATCACATTCTTAGAATGTGGCCATAGGTTTTCTTGAAACAGCTGCTGGTGACTTGCTCAGAGAGCTTATAATTAAGGCCATTTGCACCTGAGACCTCTGTGCTCTTACGAATTACAGCCCTACCCCCCCGCGGGCATGTCTGTTTTTGAACTCTGTTCCACACAGCCCTTGCTGCCAAGTCAAGGCAGTAGATTAGATTTACCTTCATGGCCCCCATATCACTGATCTGTGTTTCTGAACTTTCTCAGGACCAGGCCTTCTTCCTGGATGCACCCTTTGGTTTTATGGGTTTGGAGATGTCTTGATTCTGCCTTCATCTTCAAGGAAACATTTGCTGAGTGGTAATTTAGGTAGGAGACACCCCAGGCTCCTGGGTCCACCCTTCCTTTGGCCACCAAAAATAAGAATTCTGCCATGGCCAGAGATGAGGTTAAAAATATTTTAACCTTTTGTTCTTTTTAAAATGAAGTTCACTTAACTGATACCTAAAAGCACAAAGTTAACGTTTGACATAGTTTGTGTGTGTGTGTGTGTGTGTGTGTGTGTGTGTGTGTGTGTGTGTGTGTGTGTGTATGTGTGTGTGTGGAAAGAGAGAGAGAGAGAGAGAAGGAGATTGAGATTTGTAAATCAGGGTGAACATATCTGTATCTCCTCAAACATGCACCACCCCTATGGTAAAACATTCACAATCCTAGCTGCATGTACCAGTTAATTGAACTAACCTCTACTTGGTGACTGTGATCTCTCTCTACTTCCTCCTCCCCTTTCTCTTCCCCCTCCCCTCCCCTCCCCTCTCCTCTCCTCCCCTCCCTCCCCTCTCCTCTCCTCTCCTCCCCCCTCCCCTCTCCTCTCCTCTCCTCCCCTCCCCTCACACTCCCCTCCCCTCCGCTCCCCTCCCCTCTCCTCCCCTCCCCTCCCCTCTCCTCCCCTCCCTCCCTCTCCTCCCTCCTCCCCTCCCCTCCCCTCTCTTCCCCTCCCCCTCCCCTCTCCTCTCCTCCCCTCCCCTCCCCTCTCCTCCCCTCCCCTCCCCTGTTCTCTCCTCCCCTCCTCCTCTCGTCCCCTCTCCTCTCGTCCCCTCCCCCTCTCCTCCTCTCCTCCCCTCCCCTCTCCTCTCCTCTCCTCCCCTCCCCTCTCCTCCCCTCCCCTCCCCCTCCCCTCCCCTCTCCTCCCCTCCCCTCCCCTCATCCTCCCCTCCCCTCCCCTCTCCTCCCCTCCCCTCTCCTCCCCTCCCCTCACCTTCCTTTCCCTCCCCTCCTCTCCCCCTCCCCTCCCCCTCCCCTGTTCTCTCCTCCCCTCTCCTCCCCCACCCCTCCCCTCCCCTCCCCTCCCCCTCTCCTCTCCTCCCCTCCCTTCTCCCTCCTCCCCTCCCCTCTCCTCTCCTCCCCTCCCCTCTCCTCTCCTCCCCCTCCCTCTCCTCTCCTACCCCTCCCCTCCCCTCCCCTCCCCTCCCCTCTCCTCCCCCTCCCCTCCCCTCCCCTCTCCTCCCCTCCCCTCCCCCTCCCCTCCCTCCCCCTCTCCTCTCCCCCCCTCCCCTCCCCTCTCCTCCCCCCCTCCCCTCCCCTCCTCCTCCCCTCCTCTCCTCCCCTTCCCCTCTCCTCCCCTCCCCTCCCCTCCCCTCCCCTCTCCTCTCCTCCCCTCCCCTCCCCTCTCCTCCCCTCCCCTCCCCTCTCCTCCCCTCTCCTCCCCTCCCCTCCCCTCCCCTCCCCTCCTCCCCTCCCCTCTCCTCTCCTCCCCTTCCCTCTCCTCCCCTCCCCTCCCCTCCCCTCCCCTCTCCTCCCCTCACCTTCCTTTCCCTCCCCCTCCTCTCCCCTCCCTCCTCTCCCTCCCCTCTCCTCTCCCCTCCCCTCTCCTCTCCTCCCCTTCCCTCTCCTCCCCTCCCTCCCCTCCCCTCCCCTCTCCTCCCCTCACCTTCCTTTCCCTCCCTCCTCTCCCCTCCCCTCCCCTCCTCTCCCCTCCCCTCCCCCTCCCCTCCCCTCCCCTCTCCTCCCCCTCCCCTCCCTCCCCCTCCCCTCCCCTCTCCTCCCCTCCCCTCTCCTCCCCTCCCCTCCCCTCCCCTCCCCTCTCCCTATGTTAGGGTTAGGTATTGAACTCAGAGCCTCAAACATCTGTCAAGTGCTCTGCACTCTAGCCTTGCCTCTAGAGAGATTTTTTTTTTCTGGTCTCTGGACTCATCCATATCCTGCTATTAAGCATTTTTGGACTGTGCCGTTTGTCTAGTAGAAAGGATCTAGCTGTGCCTTCGGGGAGGCTGACCTGGTATACTGAGTTTAGAGTTGTGAGGGCCATGTGATGCTCATGTACTTCAATAGCAATCAAAGCTCATTTTCAAAATGTATTTTTAACTCATGCCCTGAGGAAATAGAAATTAATGACTTGCACTTTTTACACAAAGAAGTTCACTCTTGATGGCAGACAGTATGTTTGTCTGACTCGTCTGTCATGGGACATAAGCCAAATATTTAAAGTTTGAATAAGATGATGAAGCCAAGAGAGTTATCTACGTCAGAAACTGCTAGGCAAACATATTTCTCTTTTTCCCATCTTTTAATGAAATAGAAGACAGGGATTGGAGCAAAGAGGTAGATTTTAGTTTAGTCTTTAAAGCAAAATTTGAACTTGAAAGCATGAGAAGATGAGAATCCAGTCAGTTTGGCAAGTGTCTACTGCCTTAGCAATGTGCATGTAGGTCCCCCTGGCACATAGAAATGCTCAGAGGTTGAGTATTCCCCAGCCAATGGGGGAGGGTCCACCCTCAGTGCCTCAGTCTTCAGCTTCCCTGTGGCCTTGCTGAGTGGCTGCCCCTCAGGGTGCAAAACCTGGCTGGACAGTTTTACTCATTTTCTGGAAGTCCTTCTTCTGGGATCCAGCAGTGGATCCTCTGAGTTTTGAGGGGCTGGTAGTATTTCCCAGCAGGGCTGTACTGCAAGATGTCTGAGCCCCAGGGTGAAAGGGGTAGTGTCCACGGCCCCTCCAGCGGGCTGAGGTGCTGCAGTAGTTTCCGCTCTGCTTGCTGAGGTGTTTTTCTGTGCAGCATCAACACAACCCAAGAGTTTGTCAGACTGGCCATCTCCACCTGCCTGCAACCAAAGAATGACCTTTGGCACAGGCCTGTGTTAGCTTATCAGTGCTAGGTTAATAATAGGACAGAGATCATGCTGGGAGGTAGCCTGCTTATCTCTGGGCAGTGATATCTGGTTAACTTAAAGGATTGTGAAGTATTTTTGTCTGGGTAGTGCTGCCCGGGTTACAAAATATGCTTGGTTTAGGCAGGGCAGGAAGTCATCCTCTAGCCCTACCAGACAGACCCTGCCATGCCACGTCTTGTTTTTCCCAGATAGATTGTATGTGAATATGTGGTTCTCTACAAAAGCTGTGGGACCCTTTAACCACTTGTATTCTACTTAGATATATAGCCAGGAACTGTTCCGCTCATTAGGGGGAACTCATTACACAGGAGAAAATTTCTCACAATAGCTAAGAGGTGGACAGAACTCTAGTGCCCATCAGGTAAGCAAGGCACCGTCCATCACATGGTGGGATGGTGGGATGTTCCTGGATCTGAAAGGGAAGGACATTCTGACACACCATGGATGAGCCTCGAGGACATTGTGCTCAGTGATTCAAGCCAGTCACAAAAGGACTCCCTCCACTCATGCGATGTCTCTAGAGCCACTGTACTCATAGACCGGAAGAATGGAGGGTCAGGGGCTGGGGAGCTGGTGCTTCCTGGGGACAGAGTTGCAGTTGGGGAAGAGGAGAAAGTGCTGGAGATGGGTCATGGTGATGCTGTATTGCGGTGGGAAGCGTTTCAGGGCACAGAACTGTGTCCTATGGTTATGAGGTTAATATTTATGCTTTTTACTTTTTTTTTTTTTTGCAATTAAACAGAGTAAATTCTTTTAAAAAGGAAAAGCAAAGCTGTGTGTGGAGGTACATACCTGTAATACCTGCACTTGGGAGTCAGAAGCAGGGGGTTGAAGTAAGTTCAGAGGCTAGCCTGGTCTATGTAGGGAGTGCCAGGCCAATGAGGACTATGCATCAAGACTCTGTTTCAAAATAAGCAAGCAAACAAACACCCCCTCAGAAAACCAAGCCCCCCACCCCCAAACCAGGAAAAAGAAATAAAATAACTAGATTAAAATTTTTTTCTTTTTTATTCATTAGTATGTATGAGTGATGTGGGGCAGGGATGTGCCATGGCATGTATGTGGAGGTCAGAGGCAACTCTGTGGACTTTATTCTGTCCTACCTTTACTTGGGTCTCGAGGATCAAACTCAGGTAATCAGCCTTGAGTGGTAAGTGCCTTTACCCACCAAGCCATCTTGCCAGCTCAAAGTAGATGTTTTCAACAGTCACCCACAAGGTGCCAGCAACAGCTAGAGGGACAGTGGCCTGTGGCCAGCTGTTTTCATGTGACATCCCCATGGCCACAGCTACCCTGCAAGGAGGAATTTTCAACTTGGGTGGATGTCAGCCAGGATTCTGACACCGAGTGGGTTTGTAAGTCTCACCTCCAAAGTCTCCTTGGCCTTGAACAGTCCACAAGGGGAGGGGCCTGACTTGGTCAGACGGCCAGCATGTCCTGGTCTTCAGTCAGCTGGAAGGAGAATGAGCGAGTTGATGCAGCTTCATGTCAGAAACACCGAGTCTAGAGCATGCTGGGGTAGAGGGGAGAAGAGCACCATGAGGGAAAGAGCTGAGACAGAGATACACTTATCCTACTGTGTGTACAGCCACAGCTGTGATGCCATTTGGGAGCTGTGACTTAGGAGTGGGCTGCTGGGCTGAGGAGGGTGGTATGAGACTCAGCCTGTCATTCGGGAGCCACACTTACCTTCTAGGTATTCCACAACTCACAAGTCATTGGATGCCAGAGTGCATATCTATTCTGAGGCCGGGATGTGCATCTAACTGCTTTTCCCCAGAAGAACCTCCTCAGTTCCTGAGGGCAGCCTGGGCATGTGTCCCATGGGGCCTGGGCAGGGCACCGATGGGCAGAGGCTTCCTGGCCCTTCCATTCACTCCAGGCTCCTAGAACTTGTTTCCTTATCTGACCCAGACATCCTTCTGCTGGATGTGTGACCTTGAGCAAGTGACTTGGCCACCCTGAGACCCACAGAATAGGCATTATATTATTCCTGTGCCTACAGATGTTTGTTCTCTCTTCCAGGGTTATTTGGGGCTATGTACAAAAAGGGCTTAGGCTGTGTATTAGTCAGGGTTACATATGTGGGATTTGTTTTTGGTTTTTCGAGACAGGGTTTCTCTATGTAACATCCCTAGCTGTCCTGAAATTTACTCTGTAGACCAGGCTGGCCTTGAACTCACAGGGATCTGTCTGCCTCTGCCTCCCAAGTGCTGGAATTAAAGGCATACACTACCATCGCCTGCCATATATGGGATTTGTTAAGAGTGGCTTATAGGCTGTGGTCCAGCTAGTCCAACAATGGCTGTCTATCATTGCAATGTCCAAAGTCCAGTAGTTGTTCAGTCCATGAGGCTGGATGTCCCAGATGGTCTTCAGTATCCAGAGTCCTGAAGAAGTAGGCTCTAATGCCAGTGAACAAACTTGGCCAACAAAAGCAAGTTTCGTTCTTCTACGTCCCTCATATAGGCTGTCATGTCAGCAGAATGTATGGCCCACATTAAAGGTGTATCTTCCCACCTCAAAAGATTAAGATTAAAAGTGAGTCTTCTCACTTCAAACAATTTAATTTGAAAAACGTCCCTCCTCATTGGTGTACCCAGCACTTGGGTTTTAGTTAATTCCTGACATAGTCAACTAGACAACCAAGAATAGCCACCACAGGCTGAGAAGTCGGCTCAGTATACAAAGAGGACCTGAGTTCAGATCCCCACACCTGTGTAAAAGCTGGGCATGGGGTACATGCCCCTGTAAACCCAGAGCTGGGGGTGGTTGGAGATAGTTGGGTCTCCGGGGCAGCTAGTGTAGCTCAAACAACAAGCACCAGAGTCAGTGTGAGATCTTGTCTCAAAAAATAAGGTAGAGAGCAATAAAGAAAGAAACCTGAAGTCATTCTCTGGCCTCCATCATACACACTCATAGGCAAATGAACCTGTACACACATGCATATCACACACACACACACACACACACACACACACACACACACACACACACGCACACAGGAGTTAAAGAGCCTCAAATATGTCTGGGGTAAAGTAAATGTTAGGCTATTGAATTTAGGCCTCTTCCCTACCCATACGGCTGTAGAGGTTGTGAGCTACTGGGAAGATAGGACTGTGGTTCTTCCTGGATGTGGTGCAGGATGGCCACCATGGGGCCAGATCCACTGGGTGGGACAGACCACTGTCTGGGAATTCTGCTCGTAGAAATCCAGACCTTGGGGGCAGGCACCTTTTTCATGGACCAGGGACCAATTGAGTTCTTCTATGCTTTGTCGGCTTTGTGATTTAACAAACATTTGCTAGCTTGCCCTGTTCTGTTGACAGAAGGATGTGTCAGAAATAACCCAGGTCTCTCTTTGCCAAGTAACTGTGGAAGTTGCAGTTTATCAGGCAGTTCACCTGGGCATGATGTAGGGCACTGGGTTAGGTGGTTCTGGAATCGGTTACAACATAAAGCAACTCTTTGAGGTTAGAAACTGGGAGAATAATTCTGTACTTTCCGAGGCTGGATAAACTTCCTTTCTCTTACTGAGGGCAGTCCAAGCGTAGTGAAACCCACTTCTGCAGTCTGAATTGAATTTTGTGCACACAACCCCTGTTCCCACCAGATCAGGTCAAAATGTGGCCATCTCCTGCATTGGAGGTGTCCTCAGGTTTGGGGTTTCCACTTCAAACCACAGGTGGACAAAATTGCAAGCACCTGCTTTGACCCTCAGCAAGGTTGTGAGGCCACCTGTAATATGTGTGGCAATGGCTCCAACTTTCAGGACTGTGTGGGTTCTCTGGGAGAACTCTGTTCAATATTGCCAAGGTTTGGGCTGTTGTGTACATGCCCCTAGTCTTCTGGTGTCTGTTGAGGTGGCATTTCTGGAGCATTGGCTTTCCTGGCCCCTGATATACAGTGTACCGAAGTGGCTGCACATTACATATGCCTCTGACAGCCTGGGGACTGGGTTTGCTACAGCAGGGTAGAATTATCACTTGGTCCAGTCTCTTACATGTGTCTCCAGGGATTACCCAGGCATGCCGTCCTCTGTGGAGCAGCTGCTCAGTCTTGGCCTTTTTTATATTGCTCTATAGCCACCTGTATAGTATCCACATGTATAGTATTCACATGTATAGTATCCACATGTGTACAGTGGCTGTCATATGCACTGGGCTCCCTTCTCCACCCATGCTATGGGGGAACAAAAATGTGAAGATTTTCATGGAGAATATTTTTCCAGTTTACCCTGGGTGAAGAGCACATTTGAAGGTCACAAAGGGATACTGATGGCAAATCTGTACCAATTGGCAGCTGCTGGTTTTATTGCAAGCTAGGTTTCCTTGTCAGCTTCTGGGGGCCACATATGGAGTCTCCTGCCCAGCCAGGCTCCCATAGCTTGAGGGTATATGAGCAGTGAACTGGATTTGCCAGTATCTATAGCTGAGCAGAAAGATCCTGAGCTGATAACAGTCAATGGGTGGGCAGTGCAATCTGAGAATGCAACCAGACGACGACATTGAATGGTCTTTTGGTAACACTCCGTGTATGCCTTTGGTCTAAGTGGACTGGATTTTGGATGAAGAAAGAACTGAAGGCAGATGGACCTTACCAGAGCCCAAGACTGGATGCTCCTGTCCCTAGCTCACTCCTCACAGAACAGTGCTAGGTGGTCTGTTCCTGACCACTGCAGGAATAATGTGCCTTGGGGAAGCCCTATAAGAAATAGGGTATGGCCTTGGTCTTCTTTCACGACAGCCTCCCAAGCAAGGGTTCAGCCTGGGCTGACCCTCAGGTGCCAGAGCCTAAGGTTGTGGGTGACAAAGCCCAGTGGCTGCAGGAAGTTCCTTTCTGCCTGTGCACCAAAGCCCTGGGACCTTTTGTAAGACAAGCAGTCACAGTAGATGTTGCTGGTGTGCCGTGTGAAGCTAACAGCTTGGGGGTGGGTGATATAATGTCATTGGGGGTTGGGGACAGCAGCAGCTCCACTGCACTGTACCAATGAACTCTGTACCACCCAGCAATACCTGGGTATCAGGGCTTCAGTGTGGCCTCGCTGGTCCCTGTGAGGAGGGCAGACTCATCTCTGAGGTTAGGTTGGGGAAAAACGTGGCAGGAGAGCCAGGTCTTTGTATCTTATTTCTTGATTTTGTCCTTTAAAAGCACTTCAGAGGGACCGGGGTGATGGCCTGGTTGCAAGTGTTTTACTGAAATCTGAGTACTCCTTCATACTTGTGTGGTGATATATTGTGTACCCTAATAAACTTGGCTGAGGATCAGAGAACAGAACAAGCCACTAGAATAGACATAGAAGTCAGGCGGTGGTGGCACACATCTTTAATCCTATCACTTGGGATCTGTCTGGATCTCTGTAAGTTCAAGGCCACACTGGGAACAGAGCCAGGCATGGTGGCACATACCTTTAATCCCAGGAAGTAATATGGAAGGACAGAGAAAGAAAGGTACATAAGGCGTGAGGAAACAGGAACTCACTCTCTTTAGGCTGAGGATTTCGTAGAGGTAAGAACTAGTGACTGTCTGTTCTGCTTCTCTGATCTTTCAGTTTTCTTCCTGATATCTGGCTCTGGGTTTTGTTTTTTATTAAAAGACCATCTAAGATCCGAACAACATACTTGTAATCCCAGTACTGTAGGGAGGTGGAGGGTGGAGACAGGTGGTTCCCTGGAAACTCAGTGGCCAGTTAGATTAGGCTGTGTGTCAAAGTTCCAAACCAATGACAGACCCTCTGGGACAAAAGGTGGAAGGTGCCTAAGGGCCCACAGTGGAGGTTGGCACATGCACTGTACGTGTATATACCTACAGCACGAGCATGCGTGCGCGCGCACGCACACACACACACACACACACACACACACACACAGAGAGAGAGAAAGAGAGAGAGAGAGAGAGAGAGAGAGAGAGAGAGAGAGAGAGAGAGAGAAGGCACAATAGAACCTATGATGCACATCTCGTTACAGATGTAGAAATTTTACAATGTAGTTTTTATTTAACAACACATTCTCGGAGTTTCCCAGTCTTTAACCTCCTCTGCACGTATGGTACCATGTCAAGAAAAAATGTATTTTCACGGGTTGAGTATTTACCCATCAGACTTTTGCATCCTGTCTGAAACAGTTATAAAGCACAGCCGCATTGCCTTTTTATAACCTTTGAAATCAGCAGAACACCCCTCACATTTCCAGGAAGGTCTGGTAGCTGACCACTGGTTCCATGTGAGCCACTTTCGTTCAAGTTAAAATACTTGGTGCTTGCCGGGTGGTGGTAGCACACGCCTTTAGTCCCAGCACTCAGGAGGCAGAGGCAGGTGGATCTCTTTGAGTTCAAGGCTAGACTGGTCTACAGAGCGAGATCCAGAGGAGAGCTAGGGCTGTTACACAGAGAAACCCTGTCTCGAAAACACAAACAAAACAACAAAACCTGGTGCTGCATTGGTCCTGGGGCTCTGCACACTGGGTTGATGGACATCTTCTATCTCTACCTAGTGGGAATTAAAACATCCTCGTAGGCTACTCTGCCCCATTAATGGGCTCCCCCTTCTGTGAGTCGGCCAAGCTCAGTGGATGCCCCCTCGCCCCTTGAACTCCCAGCATACACGAGTGGGTGCCTCCACACCCCTCCTTAGTTTGCCTGGGCGCAGTACTCAGTGTTGTCTGAGTTCCTCAACTTGTGGGTGCAGTAATGGACCTTGCTGTGTGATCAGTCAGCCACAGGAAATGGGCCTGAGTGACAGACACGTTTGAAAAATGAAGTATAGCTGGGCACATCTGCACATGTGTGTAATCCCAGTACTTGAGAGGTAGAGGCAAGACAATCAGAAATTCAAAGTCATCTTTGGCAATATATTGAAATTTGAGGCCAACCCAGGCTATGAGACCCTCTCTTAAAAAACAATAGAGGGGGAGGGCAGGGAGAGAGGGGGCTAAGTGTCAAGTGGTTGCCTGTCTGGAGAGGGTCACTTGTGGGGAGCTGGGGTTAAGAGGGTTCCAGGAGGGCTCCTGGGGCTGGCAGAGTTCTGTCTGACCCACTGTCATGGGGGTCCTTGTACCTGAGCCTGCTCACTCCAAAAGGGTTCTAATCCTTCCAGGTGACCCTTTGTGTTCACTTTGGGCATGAGCCTAACAATGTCACTGTTCAGAGAGGGCATCACTGTTAATTTTCAGTGCTGAACTCCCTGAAACCTTCTTTGGGTGATTGAGGGCTCACCCTCAGGGGGGCTGTTCTTAACTGAGTGGATACTTCTGTCCCCTCCCAGCAATGCTTCCCCATCATTCAACACCCCCCCTCCCGTCCCCACGAAAGGATGTTCTGAGGAGAAGGTCACTGTTTCCACTTAAGGTCCGGCTCATCTAGGGAAACAGGTGATGGCTGCTCCCTATTTACTATGGATAGCTCCTGGAGGGAGGTGGGGTGACAGGTGTGGCCTGAGCAAGCTGCACCCCTCCCCCTACAGGAGCTAGAGTTAACTGTATAAGGGGCCACCCTGAGTGGCCCATGTTTCCTTCAAGCTTTCACAGAAATGGCTTTTTTTTTTCCTGAGTTGTTTTCCAAATGTTTTGTTCTCATTGGCATATACTATATGCAGAGACCTCTAGCTCCTGCATCCCAGTTTGGTCGCCGGCCTGGCAGCTGCCTTCCAGACCTTGTGCCTGGTTGACCTGGGCCAGGCCGTCCTGGCTGGTACTGTTCCACGTGGGAGCAGCTCTAGCTGTACCGCCCGTGTTTCTGTTTGACCGTCTAAAACTGTTCTGGGCGATTGGCTGCACCTGGGAGCTGTGGCTTTTTGTGGGGTGTGCTGGGTATGATACCAGGATCTCTGAAACGGTAGGGAACCCTATCCTACTGAACTACACCCCAAGCCTGTCCCTAACATTTAAGTTCAGTTCTCCCCTGATGAGCATTTGATTGCTCACAGTTTTCACGAGTCTTTCATTGAAAACGTACAAAGTCCGGAAAGGAAGAAGTGTGACTTCCCCCATGTTGGTATTCTGGAACTCCTTGCTCAAAGTTTCCTGTCACTACCCTGGGAATTTACAGTATTTCTTTGGAGCCAAACTCAAGGAAGGAAGCGTCATCCTCCAAGGTTGGGCTGCCAGGGTTCCCAGGTTGGGTCGTGGGACACTCCTGCCAGCAGATACAAAGAGGCTGGGCATGGGCAGGCCAAGCCTTGTCCCAGAGGCCAGTGACGGTCTTGGGTGGAATTAACCTCAGGGTACACAAAGCCCCAAAGGACAGCTCCCCCTGGCTAGCCATGGGTCATTCATTCCCTGGGCTAGGTTAGCAGCCCGACCTGGTCAGGGCCGGGTCCCGCATCACCAGCACTGGTAGGGATGCTGAGCTGCAGAAAGGGGCCATGATCGGTGGGGCGGTAGGGAAAAGAGCCCCCGCGGGCGTTTGGAGTGAGAATGGGAGAACTGAAACTGAGGAAGTGGTGAGTGACCCGCTTTTGGAGGGCCGGGAGGGCAGGGAGCCTGTGTTGTGAGCAGGGGTGTGTGGGGGCGGGGACGCGGTTCTGCGGGGCGGGACTGGAGTCTCCCGGTGCTGAGGGCGGTCTGCTTCCGTGGACAGTTCATTCGGCGGTGGCCTCTAGGGTCTGGGTTTGTGGGTGCGGAATCCTTGAGGGTGCAGCGTTCTGGAATGGTAAGCCAGGGGCTATGGCCTACAGTGGGCGGAGTTGCAGGAGGGCGGAGTCTTGAGTGGGCGTGGTCATTTGGGAAGCCGCCGGGCCCCGCCCCGGGCAAACTTTTCCTGGGCCGTGGGGGCGGGCAGGTGAGATCACGTGGTGGCCGGGGCGTGCCCGGCCGACCCCGCCCCTACGCCGGAGTCGGGCGGCAGCTAACGAGCTGGGGCGTGCGGCTGCAGCGGACCGCGGAGCCTAGCGGAGCCATGCCCACGAACTTTACCGTAGTGCCGGTGGAGGCGCGCGCCGACGGCGCCGGGGACGAGGCTGCTGAGCGAACGGAGGAACCGGGGTCCCCCGAGAGCGCGGATCCCGCCTGCCCGACGTCGGGTGAGCTTGGCGGCACCTGCCGCGGGACAAAGGCAGAGGCTGGGCCCTCCCGCCGCCGCTGGGCCGCTCTGGCTCGTGGGTGGCAGCGGCCCACGGCGTGTAGCGGGGCGATGGGAAGGGGTCAGGAGGGCCAGCCGGTGCCTGCCTGGCTCAGAGGAGGGACCCGGGACCCGGAGAGGCTTCTTGGGCTGGTGGTTTGTTGGTGCTGTTCGTTCCGTCCCTAGAATTCACTACCCTGCTCCTCTCTCGGGCTTCATGGGGAGCATAAGTCCCTCGGTTGGCCTGGCTCCGTCAGCCCTGGGGGCGCGGTCTCCACCTCTCTGCATGGCCTGTCTGGAGCACCGGGGCTTGAGCACCGGAAACGACTTGGTCTGGCAACTCTGACGGCACTAGGGTGGAGTTGCAGAGCTGTTGGAGGTACCTATAGGAAAGGGAAAGCCCAGGTGCCTAGGTGGCACCTGGGAGAGCTCGAGGTACAGACCTCTGGGTGGGTGGTCTCACTGGCACAGGGTTTCCTCTGGGCCTGTTTTGCTTTGCTCCAGGCCGGCCCAGGGCGGTCGTCTAATAAATCCGACTAGGATTCCAGATCTGTCTCCTCTGACCTTGGACCAGCCAAACTTCCCTTGGGATCGTAGAGGAAGGACAGAGGCCCGTGTAAGCCTGGGGAGGGGGCTGCGCTCTCTGAGCGCGGGCTTCTCTTTGGTGCTCTTTGTTCCCAGGATCCGGAGCTCCCTGGCACTTTCACTTTGCTCAGGGTGAGGATGGGCCTGGGAATCTCTCTCCATCCTAGCGCCAAGAACCCAGCTTCCCCTCTGCTGATGGCAAGTCACCTTGAACTGGCTGCTTCCTCTCTGTTTGGACTCTTCTCTAGACCTAGATCCTAACAGACCCTTTACTTGGGCTGTTGAGGTGACAGCTCCCAGCACACATGCCCCACATGTCTCCCATTGGAGGAGACTCAGGCTCCAGGCTCTGGATCTGGGAGGAAGAGGGTGCAGTTCTCAAGAGACGACTCTTTGATATGACCTCAGAGCTTTTGCTGCCCAGTATATAGGCAGGAAAAGCTGAGCTTCCTCTGGTCACACTTTTAGGAGTCTGCAGACACAGGCTAGGCGTGCTGGCCAGGAAGTGACTTAGCTCAGGTTAGCCACCTGCCCATCTCCCTCACTCAGTGACCTTTTCCATGGGGTGCTGGACTGTCGAGGCTTTCTCTGCATAGACAAAGCATGCTACGACTCAGGGTTGCTGCCTGGCTAAACACATACAATCCAATTCAGAGGGAGGCCAAATCTAGAAGCCCAGACTCAGTGTCCCGCAGTCAGGGAAGTGTGGAAGGAAGGTTCACAGCATCACTGTGGTTCTCAGAGTAGAGCCCCAACAGCCCTTCTGGTGCCCAGTAGCCTGAGGCAGACAGTTCTACACATCTGCTGACATCCAGTATGATTAGTGTCTCAGCCAGAGGTAATTTTCCTTTTGGTTTTTTTTTTTTTTTTTGGTCCCTTCTACTATCAGGGCCCCCAAGTGGTGCCTGAAGTCAGGGCTGAGGATTCAACTTCTGGGAAGGCAAGTAACTGTTAGGATTCTTACTGCCTGCACATGTTTAGGCTAACAGGAGGATAAGCAGGCACTTTTAATTTATTAACTGTTTTGAGACATGGTCTTATGTAGCCTTAAAATCAGTTTGTAGCTGAAGATGACCTTGAATTCCTGATCCTGGTGCCTCTACCAACTGCTTGTAATACAGTAGTGTGTTGCCACACCCACTTTTTTTTAAACATGTTGCTGATTGGTATTGAACCAGGGCCTGGTACGTGCTAGGCAAACACTCTACCAACTGAGCCACATCCCCAGCTGTGTGTATGTGTTAATGATCCTTTTATGGTCCGAGTTGAACTTGAGTAACTTGGCTGGGCTCATGTAGAGCTTGCAGTCTGGTTCTCTAAGCACTTCCTATTTCTATAAAGATGTTTTTAGAAACTTCAGCCACTGTAGCATGACAGGGTGAATGTGCTGGATTCTCAAGTCTGCTGGGTTTTGTCCTGTTTCTAACAGGAGCTTCAGAGCCCAGCCAGTGGTAGGAAAGGGACCTCACACTTGGTTGTTGGTGGGTAAGTCCTGTACAGGCAGGGAGAAGGTTTCCCAAAGGTCTGTTGTGTGGATCTACACCATGTGTGTGGGTAACAGGCCAGGGCCAACTGGCCAGATCACAGGAGTCACTACTGTACAGCCTTGACCTGCCTCCTATGCAGATCCCCTGATAGTCCTTGGAAGTATTGTTTTCTGGACATGTGTACCGCGTATTGCTTGTGGTGGCGTGAGTTTGGGAGACCTCATCAGGTGTGCCTACACAGATCCAAGCTGCGGTGGAACTGGGGTCTCATAGGCCACACCAGCTCACACAGCCCGTGTCTTTGGGACCAGGTTGAGGGTCTGGCAAGGCCAGGTCTGTCTAGTCTGCCTAGGAACCTCTTCAGCCTGTGACTGTGTGACAGCAGTGAGCCAGCTGCCCTCTTGGGCTTCATGCAGCTTCTCCCTGGGAAGCAGATAGTGTGAGGATAGGAAGGGGACCTTTGCCTGGCCCATACAGTAGGCTGTCTTAACCTTGACCTCCCCTGCCACTGTGTGACCCAGGCCGGGCCTGGGCTGGCAGTTCAGTGGCCGAAATGAAGTTGGCACTTTCTTCTAGATAGTGTGTATCTACTTATAAAGTCCTTGGCCCCTGCCTCCCAACATATAAAGTAAAAAGTGATGGGGCAAGTGTGGAAAATGTGACGCCCACATTTTGCTTCCCCAGTTTTCCTCCTGGTTTCCACTCACAAATGGCCCTGCACTTAAGCATGCGTTCTGGAATCACTTGGGATTGTGCCCTGAGGACAGGGATCATACCCCTTAGCTTTTCTGAAGGACAAAAGTAGTTGGACCTGGATTATATTTATTGTGAGATTCCTCTAGAAGTAGAAAGGGTGAATGTGAATTCTTGGTGTTACAATGGAATATTTTCAGTGTGTAGGAGCAGAGAGCACACTGCTTAGGCCAGGACACTTCCTATCTGACCTCTGAGTGGAGCATCATTAAATCTCAAGACTCCATGGGAAACCATGTCAGGGAAGGTGAAAGGCCCCTGGTGAGGTGTTCCAGGCCTAGGAAAGGAGTTTCCACCATGGACTCTTGCTGGATTCATTGCAGGGTAATCACTACCTGGTAGCCCTCCCACTCCAGGTCAAAGCTGACGTCTGTGCAGGCTTCCGTCCAGCCTGGTTGCAGGTCCCCTTTCAGATTCCATCCACGTGATTTCAGCTCTGTAGCTGACTCATTGGAGTTACCTGGGGACTTCTTACTTCTCTCTGTAGAGGTGACCCTGTCCACTGATACACTGACTGAGGCAGCCAGAGTCACCTTTGTCCTGTGTGTGGTTTGCCTGTAGGCTGGAAAGTGGATAGTGTTGTGTGTGTCCCTTGGGGCTGCTGCTGATGGGGTAGTGAAATGATTCTCTACCCACTTGGTCATGGGGGTCACGACATGAGGATTCAGAGGACAGTACAGTTAGGAAATGGACTGAGCCTGAGACTTCAGGCCCTACCCTGCTAGGCTAGGACAGGAACAAAGGTCTCATCGTGGTTTTTTCAGGAAAGGATGTATCACACTGATGCTGGAGATCCAAGCAGGGGCTGGTGAGCATGGACTCCAGCACCATCTTGTCAGGAGTCCTTGAAGGTGGGGCTGAGCATGTGAGCATGGACCCTAATACCATCCTTCTGGGAGTTCTTAAAGGTGGGGTTGAGGGTCTTTCACAGAGATCGCAACGTCTGACGTGTGTGGACTCAGTGCAGGAGGGGAAGCATGAATTTTGTGTACCTTTTCAAACCAAAGATGGCGCTGGAGTTATTGTTCAGTGGTAGGATGCTTGCCTTGGGGCCATGGGTTTGATCTCCAATATTGTAAGACAAAGCTGTACAAAACAGCTAGAGGAAACAAAGGACCTTACTGAGCAGCTGGCTGCTGGGAACCCAGATGGTTGTGGGCTGTGTCCTACCTCCTCCCAGCTGTATCCTTGCAACAGGCCCTTCCCTTAGGAGTCAGTGGTACAGGTGTCAGCACCCTGTTGTCTTGCCTAGCCCACGTTCATGTGTATAAGAATGCATATATGCACTGTGTGCGCACATGAGGGTAGAGGGTCTGGTTCCTTCCTAATAAAAGGTCACATGATCTGGGCATTGTCCTTTTCTATGGTCAGACTGCTACTCAGTGTTTGGGTATCACTTTTCCTGGTGTGACCTTCAAGAGTGATGAGGCACCTGTATGTTCTAAGTCTGAGTTTCCCCAGCCATTATTATTATTATTATTATTATTATTATTATTACTATTATATTTTTTTAATGTGAGGACCTCCTGGACCTGGAAATGCTGGAAATGTGTCCTTTTCTAGAATGTTGTCCAGGCTTCTTGACCACTCTGCTGAGTGAATGTCTGAACTGCTCCAAGGGGTTGAAGAGACAGCTCCTGTGATGGAGGGCCCTCTAAGGGCCCAACATAATGCCATGCCCCTTAAGGCCAAGCAGACTTGAGCTGCTTGGGAACTGGACATTGCAGTCACATTGATCTAGAAAAGTCATCCACTACCTTCTTGGGCCTGGTGCATCTGTGTCCAGATGGATCCCCTGCCTCATCCTGGTACAATAGGAGCCTAATATGCTATGTGATACAATATGTGATGGAGAGTGAGCTCTGGGTATCAAGGAGATACATGCAGGATGCTGAGGATGCTGATGTGTTACCTGCAGGAGAAGTGGGAGAGTGGGCATGCATTTCTTGGGACATGGGGGGCAGTGAGGACCCTTGGTAGGTTGTTCGAGGGATGGCTGTGAACCACTTACCAGTGATGGCAGTGACAAGCAAGCAGTTGGCCTCTAGAAATGCAGCCTTCTGTAGCCTTAGGGGACGTGTGAAGGGCCTAGGCTGAAGATAAGCTTAGCTTTTCATGGTGAGTCAGGGTAGCCACTGGGTGCTGAGGTGGCTGGGGGGGAATCCCTAGGAAAGATGGCCTTGAGCTTGACGGGTAGAGCCCTGTGTGCAAGTGTGTGCATGCCATAGGGCCTGAGGCAACTCCAGCAGAGCAGGCCCCCATGAACTGCAGTGAGAAGAGGGTTCCCTTAGAAAGAAGCCAGCAGTGGATAGCGTTACTGAGTGGCTGCTGAGCTGTGTGTCCTTAGCATACCAATTCACCTGTTAGTGCTGGGTGTGGTCCTGTGGAGTTATCTGCTATTTCTAGCACATCGCAGGTGTTGTATATATAATCTACGAGCTGCTTTGGGTGTTAGACTCTGGCTGAGGAGCAGCAGACGTAGGCAACCACATGTACAGATACAGCATCACCTTCTGAGCCTGGAGTGAGCACCCATTTTTACCTTCTGTTCCGTACACAGCTATGGAGAACACTTAGGAACCATATTACTCTCCTGTTGTGAGTGGTGTTCATGGATTTCAGGTTGGTTTTCCTTTAGTTAGTTAGGAACCATGTTACTCTCCTTCTGTGAGTGGTGTTCATGGATTTCAGGGTGGTTTTTCTTTAGTTAGTTAGGAACCATGTTACTCTCCTGTTGTGAGTGGTGTTCGTGGATTTCAGTGTGGTTTTCCTTTAGGTAGATGACCCCAAGTGTCCCTTACTTGGAGTTGTGTGGCTTGTGGCATACCTATCCTGTGGTCAGGAAGAACATTCAGAAAGAGGAGGTGCCCAGAGAAAGAGAGGTTTTGTCCAGGGCACAGAGCTTGTTACACAGAACTTTCAGCAGTATCTGGCTTGATGGGACCTTTCTTCACCCCAGCAAACATCTCAGACCTTAGTGGGAGTTTTGGCCACATCCAAAAGACCATTTGGGAACTGTCACTCTCTGCCTGCCTAGAGGGAGGGGAGGTCAAGGAGTGAAGATACCCTTGCCAGGGCCTCTGCCCACTTGATGTAGGGCCACCACCTTAGCAGACTGCTAGCTCTGACCTGGGAGTGTCACGGCAGGCCTATGCTCCAGTGTTGAGGGGTAGTGACATTGGGCCAGGGCCACTGTCTTCTGGTGCTTTAGACAATGGCTCCCTCTTATTAGCTGTACAGTTGGGAGCAATGTGGGGTCAGACCCCCAGCAGTGCAGCAGGGAGTGCAGCTGGCTGGACTGCCTGCTGTTCCTCTTGCTCTCCAGACATTAAGCCCTGCCTTTGCAGGCAGAGGGCAAAGTTTGGTGTTCACTGTTAAGTATTAACCACTGTTCCCAAGCTCCCGTGGTCAGGCCCTGGCCAAGTGGCCGGGTGGAGTTCTCTGTCATTCAGAGTGACTGCTGCATTAGAGTAGCTATTGGAGTGAGTCCTGTTGGGCTGGGCCTTCCAGAGGGAAGAATTCTCTGCCCAGAGGCAAGGGAGCCCTGCTGGTTTGAGCTGCTCTGTAGTGCTCTACACTTACTTAGCAGAGATGGTTTGGGAGTTGCCATCTCTGGTTCTGTGGCGGCCTGATGTCTTAGATGTGTGTCCTCTTAGGGTGACCCACTTCTGAAGATGGCACCTGACTCTTGAGCATCTCTTTGCGCTTCCATTTTCCTCACCAGGACCTGGTCTCTTACAAAGATGGTTGTGACCTCTCATCTCATCTTTTGGCCCATCCTTCTATGGGTCTCTGGCGCCAGCAGGCTGGGCCTGGCTTTCAGGGAGGCCCAGCAAACATCTGATGGTCACAGGGGAGTGCTGAGTGCTCTGGAGGTCAGAGGAGAGAGTGCCAAGTGGCTCTTGTGTTTCCCTTTTCATTTAATGGAGGGACTTGACCACAGCCCAGACCAGCTTGTAACTGAAGCTGCCCCTGGGAGGGTCTAGCTGGTATCCTGTGGGGTGCTGATGCAGGCACAGGCCCTGCCCTCTGCTTTGTCCTTGGCCTCTTGCACCTGGATGTTTGGGGAACAGCAGGCCCCTTTCTAGCTCTGATGCTGCTCTGGTTTCTGGGGAAGGGAGTTGGGTGACATGTTGGAGAGTGAGGTCACCAGAAGCTGCCTTCCTGTAGGGCACGTCTTTTAGATTGCAAGTCCCAGACCTACATACTGTCTACGTAGCTTCTAGGGCTGTGGTTCCATAGACGCCTAATGTCCCAGGGTCTGTCCCCTCAGTGGCAATGGACTGGGGCTCTGACTTTTTGTGGCTTTGTGTGGGGTGCATATTGCCATGCAGATGAGCAGTGGGAATGTTTGTGTGCATATGTGTGCATGTGTATATGCATATTATGCACAATAAGTGCAGTGTACATATGATTGTCATGGTATATACAATGAATGGATGAATACACATGTATGTATGTTAGTGTGTGTATGCATATGCATGTGTATGTGTGTACACTCATGCAGTTATATATTGTGTGTACTGTGTTAGAAATAGTATAATTATGGTGTGTCAGGTTCTGACTTCTTGTCTGCATTGGCTAAATCTCTGCAGAGAGCCTTTTGGATGGTAGGCTGTAAAGCGCCTCTGCTTCCCTGGGTTTTAGGCTGGTTTGAATTTCAGATTTAAAGTCTATTGGAGGAGATGCCTACCCAGGCTTCCTGCTAAGAACCTTGTAAGTGGACATAAGGAATGACAATGACCTTGTGGGCCTGTTTTGGGGCTGGTCCTACCTATTGCAGGGTAGGAGGTGGAACAGGCCTGCAGCATCGTTTGGGAAGCCTTGGCTCACTTGCTTCTTGGTTCCATGGATCTTTCTAGTGTTCCTCTGAGAATCTTTGCTCTTCTCAACTATGTGAGACATGTGGTACTGCTGGGTTCGGGTCAGCAGGAGAGTGGACAGCTGGCTGTGCGTGTGGGTGCTAACCACGGTTTCAGGGCTTCCAGCCACCCAGGCCTTGGGCTTGCTCATGCATTTGGTTTGCCAGCTTCTGCTCAAACCTGGACCTGCTTCCATGGAGCCTTTTGGAAAGAAGTGGGGCTACCTGCCACGCCGGTGCAGATGCTCTGAGAGGCTAGGATGCCGCTCAGTGTGTGGGTGTTATCGGGGCAAATATGCCTCCACCTACTCACCAGAGTCCCATCTGCAGCTCAGTATCAACGCAACATCAGCCTTGAAGTGAAGGGTGCTGCTTTGCAGGAAGAAAGTTCGGCCAGGCCTGAGCGCCGAGGAGGCACTCTAAGCCACTGACTTCAAAAGTTCCCACACTGTGGTGACTCCATCTCCTCTGAATCTGGGTGACAGAGAGGCCAAGTGGGGCCTGAAAGTGTTGAGAAGGACTTGGGACAGGTGGGGAAGGGCAGGGCCTGTTCCCTGAAGGACTCTTTACAGCTCTCTACTGGACCTCACTGTCCTGGAAACCTGAGATGGGAGCAGGGGTTGGAGGAATGTGCATGGAAAATGCCACCAGAAGTAAGTGGCCCTCTTGGACTGGAGTTGTTGTGGGTGGTTCTTGTTTCTCAATATTTCCTTTGTTTTCTTTTCAGAATGTGTTGTTCATTCAGCCAGCAATTTGCTGTTAAAAGTGGGAAGGCTTTCGACCGGGGCCAGTCCGTCAGACCGTGGCTCGCTCTCATCAACTGTGCTCTGTAGCCTGTCCCACTGGCCTGGATATTCCAGCTTGCTGGATTTTTAGGATGCATGAAGGTTCAGAAAATCTGGAGGGCAATCAAGAGCCAGTGGTCATTCTTTGACTTTCAGGGCCCTGGAACCCTGGAGCCTATTCTAGCACATAACCATTTCACAGCACAGTCACCAGGGAGGGTTTATGGCGGTGTTCCTGGGTTGGGCCAGGCTGTCCTTAGGAGGCCAAAAGACACCTTGAGGTTACCCAAGGTGGAGCTCCATTTTGTTGTGGGTGCTTAGTAGCTAGCTCTCAGCTAAGCGGTTTGCCCACCTCCACCCCCAGGCCTCTGTGCACGGACTGGGTTCCTCTTGACCCATGTCCCATCTCCACTGTTGCTAGGCTGGGTAGACTTTCCGCCTACGCTTGATGGCAGGAGACGGGGGAGGCTGCTGGACTTTGCAGCTGGCTCTACTGGGCAGCCTACTCAGCTGACCAGGGGATATGGCTCAGAGTCTCAGAGGTTGCTTTCCACACTTCCCTTGAGCCATTGAGGAATTGGTGGTGACATCTTGGAACCCTGCCCCAGGGAGAATGGGGGTGGGAGGAGGGCAGTGTGTTGGCTACAGTCAGTGGAAGAGGCCATGTCTGGGTCATGCTGTTAAGGTCTAGCTGCCTGGAAATGGGTCTAGGGGCTTGCCAGGTTGTGCTTGGCTTCTACTAAGATACCATCCTGCAGGGAGCAGGCTGGGAGTGGGGATTCAACTTGCTGTCCCAGAGCAGATCGTGGGCTGAGGGCCAATAGTGATTGTGGCCCTGCTTGTCTGTGCCTATGAAACTTGGCTGAATTCCACAAATACCTGATGTTTGTCTGGTAGAGAGGTTGTCTCCTCCCATGCCCAGGACTCTGGCCACCTCTGGCCTATGCACACACCTCTCTTACATAGTCAGATTTTCTGAAGGGACAGGGTTCCTGAAGCCTGTAGCCCCTCCTTCAGTGGGACCTGACTCTTGAGACTGCTGCAGCAGGAGGGCACTGTGCATCTTGTTACCTGATTGCTGAAAAGGGCTGCATTTGTGTGCCTTAGAGGAATCCATTAAGACATATTTGAGAAGCTAGACCTGAGGTTGCCTCTGAGGACAAGGGTCTTAATGGGAAAGTGTTTGAGGGGTTTCTAAGCAGGAGATGGCTAGGTGTAGGTCTTTGTTAAAAGTAAGCAAATTTGCATTTTCATAGGTGAGTCACATCCAAACACAACCTTCGGTGGCTTTTCTGGGCGGTGTTCTTGCAACTATCTCCAGTCATGTTCATGCACTTTAAAATGCATCAGGCTTCAGCTGGACATCTATAAAGCAGGGACAGTCTCTAGCTGGTGGGCATATGTGAGCAGCCGTCCCTAGGCAAACATAGCATCCCCATATAAGGTGACAAGGTGGGAAACCAAGGTGAAGCCTTTTCTCCAAGTTGAAACATCCTTGTAGTCTTCATGGTAGAGGTCAGAGTTGGCCAGAGTTTTGTGCCGCTTACATGTCTTCCTGAAGCATTTGATGTGCTTATAAGAAAACTCCGTGATCTCTGTGGGCCCAGAGCTGTGACCAGATGGTATTGGTTATCATGGGAGGCCCTGGAGTGGCTTTTCCTCTGTGAAGAACTGCAGCCTCTGAGGATAGATGGGCTTGTGGGCAGTGTCCACAGAACTGGCAGACCTTGTGTGGTGAGGAGAGGAGCAAGTGACAGTGGCCAAGCCCCTTCATGTCAAGGACAGGATGCCTAGAAACCCTGACCATCCAGGTCAGCAACGGGGTGTGCATCAGATGGGTCCTATAAGTCCTGGGCGTTCCAAGGTTGTCCAAGATGGCTGAACAGGAGCTGGGACTCCCTGGGTGCCAGACAGGAATGATACACTCCAGCCTGACCTCATGACAGGATTGTGAGTCTGTGATGGAACTAGTTACCATGAAAGAGCCCTGATTCTGGAGGGTGTCTGTCCACTGATGCCTAGGGTTCTGTGGAGTTTCCGTGTTTTCCATTGATGTTTTACTTACATGTATGTATGTGTACCACATGAGTGCCTGGTGCCCATGGAAGTCAGAAGAGGGCATTGAATGTTCTGGAACTGGTGTTACAGATGGTTGTAAATCACCTTGTGGGTGCTGGGAATTGAACCCTGGTCCTCTGGAAGAGCAGAGTTTTTAGTGTCTTGATCCTGTCCCAGGAATCCTCAGGATACCTAGTTGTCTATAGCTGTGATAGTTTCTCACACTCATTTCTGACAACCTGACTGGGAGGAAAGCCAAGCATCCTGGAGAGTTCCCTCTGGGGATCATGTCACATTTCCCCCTTGGGTCTGTGTCTAGGGAGGAGGGTTCAGGAGATGAGTGCCTGTCTTCTGGTATCACATTAGGTCATTCACTGTCCCAGGATTCATCACTGTGGTTGTCTTGATTCCTGGGTACAGATGTCTGAGGCCCCCCTCTACACTATCTCCACTCTAGGAATTTCCCTTAGAGAGTTGGCTGCCCCCGTCTCTTCAGTGAGTCACCCAGTTAGTCTCTTAGCCTTGGCTGGTGCTCTCGCTCTGTCTCTGTCTCTGTCTCTGTCTGTCTCTCTCTCTCTCTCTCTCTCTCTCTCTCTCTCTCTCTCTCTCTCACTCAGCTGGTATTCTGTCCTCTGGTTCCTGTTCAGGCCAGCTGCCCCGGAAGGGTCCTTTTCTGCGGAGGCATCAGCTGTCAGGTCGTAGGTATACACAGGAGACAGGCTTTGGCTGATAAATGGGACATTGAGGGATTCTAGAGTCACTGGCTGCTGGAGCTGCCCGCGACCGTTACATGCGTCATAAAGGCCACAGGATACAGATGTCAGAAAGTAGTGAGGCCCGGTACCTCCTGTTAGGAACCACCAGTTGTGTCTTCCTAGGAGTCTGGCTGGCTTCCCTTGGTTTTGAGGTTCTTTGCTGTTTCTGCAGTGGACTCTATACTAGTTTCATATGTAATGTTGCCAGTGCAGGCACCAGTCACCTGGAAAGTGTGACAGAAGTGCATGCCTTCATGAGGACCTCCATGGTTGGTGGCACCCTTGACTGTTGTCTGTAGGTAGAGTTTTCCTGCCTGGCCCACAGTCAGGACAAATCTCTCTCACCTGCCAGTCCCACAGCCTTTCAAACCCAACCAAGTAAACACAGAGGCTTATTTTGCTTACAAACTGTATGGCCGTGGCAGGCTTCTTGCTAACTGTTCTTACAGCTTAAATTAACCCATTTCTATTAATCTATACCTTGCCATGTGGCTCGTGGCTTACCGGTATCTTCACATGCTGTTTCTCATCGTGGCAGCTGGCAGTGTCTCTCTGACTCAGCCTTCCACTTCCCAGCTTTATTCTCCTCCTTGCCCCGCCTACACTTCCTGCCTAGCCAACGGCCAATCAGTGTTTTATTTATTGACTAATAAGCAACACATTTGCCATACAGAACATCCCACAGCACTTCCCCCTTTTTTTTTTTTTCAAAAAGGAAGGTTTTAACCTTAACATAGTAAAATTACATATAATTTGGGAATTTGGGCGTAGCTTCTCTTACTACTTCCTGCTGGAGGGGGGCGCTGTATCTTATGGGGAAACAAAGAAAATTTTAGGATTATGGAATAGTCCATGAGGCTGTATCGTCTGAGCCAGATGCCTTCAAACCGTTCTGGATGTTGGATCATCTGGGCCATGGTGTCATCGGAGACCTTTCAGGGGGTCTTGGCTGGTCAAACCTGATGTGTCTTAATCTGGAACAAATCCATAGCCTCTGGCTTTCTGTGGAAACAAAAGCAGAGTCTCCTTTCCAAAGTAACATATCCTTATATCCAAATTTTGAAGTCAAGGTACCTTTAAAATATACATTTTGGCATAACTCAACAGCTTTTACAATCAAATGTTTTTCTGCAGTTAAAAGTCCCAAAGACAACACAATCCAGATTCTCTGTGTAATATCCATTTTTACGTGGCTTATTTTTTATACTACCTTTACTGTCTTTTTAAAGACTTTATTTTTTAAAACTATGTATTTGTTTCTATAACTCTATATATCATCTTTTTTGTCTCTTTCAAGCCTACGTATCTTTTACACACATTGCAAACTATTACATCTGAATCTGTCTTATTGTGAATCTCTTGCTTTAAACTGCAGCAGCTGTGGCTGCTGGCTTCGCCCACCTCAGCTTCCCAACATGGCAGTGGTTTACCGCCAGCTCTGGGAGCTATCGTGGGTCTATGCTTTTATCCAAGCAGCAAGTAGCCCAGAAACCCTTTTTTGTTTTGCACTAGCAAAGGCTAAATCCACCATGTAGCTTAATGTGCCACTTGCAGAGGCCTCATTCCTGCCATACTGCAGGTCGAGCACGCACTCTAGGAACCCACCAGTAGCTCAAACAGGCAGCTGCCGCTCATTTGAGAGAGACAATTAGGAAGCTGTTTTTAGCTCCGTTTTAGAATCTTTTTTTTTCTCAGTTTTTAGGTGGTAACTCTTGCCCCACGTTGGGCGCCATTTGTAGGTAGAGTTTTCCTGCCTGGCCCACAGTCAGGACAAATCTCTCTCACCTGCCAGTCCCACAGCCTTTCAAACCCAACCAAGTAAACACAGAGGCTTATTTTGCTTACAAACTGTATGGCCGTGGCAGGCTTCTTGCTAACTGTTCTTACAGCTTAAATTAACCCATTTCTATTAATCTATACCTTGCCATGTGGCTCGTGGCTTACCGGTATCTTCACATGCTGTTTCTCATCGTGGCAGCTGGCAGTGTCTCTCTGACTCAGCCTTCCACTTCCCAGCTTTATTCTCCTCCTTGCCCCGCCTACACTTCCTGCCTAGCCAACAGCCAATCAGTGTTTTATTTATTGACTAATAAGCAACACATTTGCCATACAGAACATCCCACAGCAGTTGTCCTTTTTTAATTGTTCCTGCCTTAAAAGCTGCAGGCTGTCCAAATCAGCAGCTGCAACTCCACCGCTACCAGCAGCAGTTCGGCTGCAAGAGCCACAGCCTGAGGGAATTCTGTTCCCTCAGGCACTGACTCTTTCAAAGCTATGAAGGGAACTTAACTAAATCTCTGTCCCTCTAAAGAACTCAAGATTCAAAGGTTAAGGTAGATTTCTGCTCCTCAGAGAGGCTGAATAGCAAGTAACTCACCTCCCCTCCTTGGTCGTGCCCTCCAAAAAGCCCTCCTGTTTCTCCTCATCCCTACTTATAAACCCTTCTCCACCTGGCTCCTCCCTACTACTTCCTGTCAGCTGGTTGCTCATTCAGCCTCCTGACTGCAGGTGAATTTTATTTAATCAAACACATCTTTGAGTCATTAAACAAATGTTCCAGAGCATAAACAAAAGTAACACACCTTAAAATATTATTCTACAACACTCTAAAGGAAGATGTCCTCAGTATCTTAGGCCCTCTCTTCTGTGTCCTAGGTCTTGTGGGTCTGTGGGCTCACAGGCTCTGGGGGCTTGCAGCAGATACGTGGCAGCTGAGCCAAGCAGTCTTCACCTTTCTGTTGTTTCCATGAGCAAGGTTTGCAGGGAAGAGAGGCATGCACCCGTAGCTCACTTGTTCTAGTTTAGATTTTATGGCTGAAGATACTTGTTTTAAGATCTTATTTGTCATGTTTCTTTTTGTTTGTTGGTTGGTTTTGTTGTTTGTTTTTGTTCTTGTTTTGTGAGATAGTGTCTCTCTATGTAGTTCAGCTGCCATTCTGTCTCCTCGTTTTGCTTTTAGAGGGAGTGTATGTCTTTGTAATTCTCTAAATTTTGATGCACCTCAGATATGGAGGGTCTGGGCTCAGCTTGCCCTGACTCCCTGGGAGCGTTTTCTGGTTGTTCTGTTATGGAGTAAGTGGTAGGCCATTGCTACCTGGGTGTGGAATGGACAGGCTTTTAAAAGTATTTCTGTAAGTGAGGGAAGCTGATCACTCTAATCCATAAGTGTGGAGGTTCATCAGAAATGAGTTTGTCTTCCTATTGTGGAAGAAAGGCTGGCTTTGTTGGAGTGTTAGCCTTGTGGTCTTGTGACCTGGCCACATCTTATCCACAGGTGGAGAGCGTCTGTCTGCCTGGCTTCTCCCAGCTGGTGGTGAGGCCTGTGTTTACATGCTTGACTGGCAGCGGCTACCTGAGCTAGTGCCCATTCCTCACCATGCCATCCCTCTGCCTCCGTGGCAGCTGCGTACCCAGCTGTCCTGTGCCTAAGATGCTTCTAGTTGTTATGAACGTAGTCTGACCGAGAGAGAGATGCCACCTCAGGTGAGCCTTGGCGCTCAGCAGTTTTCAGCTCTAGTACGACTCAGAGCCCTTCAGTACAGATCTGCTGAAGGCCTGGCAGATCATGGCTGGTGATAGGAACATAGGATGGCGATAGTGAGAGGCTTGTCCTGTGTGTGGGCTCCGCTCTATCAGCAGCACTGTAGTCGGAGCCTGTGTGTGCACAGAGGGGTTAGCTAGGCTAGGAAGGCCTGGTGACTCCTGAGCTGTGTGTGTGTGTGTGTGTGTGTGTGTGTGTGTGTGTGTGTGTGTGTGTTGTGCATTCATACATTACTTTGATAAGTGATAAAATGAAAAGTCGAGGTACAGAAGCCACACAGTGTGAGCCACCGTAGTGTGAGCCAGGTTGAGGCTGTGTGTCCTGTCCACCTCAGTCTCCCCAGCCTTTGTTGTGTCCTTATATTTTTCCAGCTTTAGCAGCCTTGGCCATCCTGTACGGTCATCCCATTGAACAGGTTCTTTAAATGTCATCTAGTCTTCAGCTTCACAAGTATCTTGCCACCTCATGAGTGCAGGGAACTAGTGCCACCCCTCCCGGGAGTGTTGGTCAGGCTATGGGAGTGATGTTTCCTTAGGTGAGTGATTGTTGCTGTACGCGTGTATCTGGGCCAAGGGTTAGATAAGTTTTTTGAGAACACCAGCCGTGACTGCTCAGAATGACATCATAGCTGCACTTTGTGAAAGACCCAGGCAGGTGACTCCTAGACTCAGGCTATGGGTGCAGGCTGGAGGAATGGTTTCTGAATAGCTCTTGCCCTCTATGTCCTTCCATATCGTCCCCCTCTCCCCAGAGACTGGCAACTTGAGCTGAGCTCGAGGTGAGCAGCAGAGACTTTGTTCAAGGTCATGAGCTTGAGTTGGCTCCATCTGAGCGTCTAAGGTAGAATCTGAAACCCGTCTCCTAACCCTCTGGAGGGCTGTTGGGTTTGAGTCCCACCCTGGTCCTCTGTGTCCTCAGAGCTGGTGACACCAGAGTGTGCTGCTGCTGCATTTGCATTTGCTGCTTTTTGTTTGTTTCAAAAGAGGTTCTTACTGTGTAGCCCTGGCTGGCCTGCAGCTTGCAATGTAGACCAGGCTGGTCTGTAACTCACAGAGCTTTTATCTGCCTCTGCCTCCTAAATGCTGGGATTAAGGCTACCACATCTGGCTTCTTTAACCCTGGTATTATTAACTTATTTCCAGACATTAGAAATTTGTGAGAATACAAAGAAATCTCCCTATGCTTGGCATCTGTGCATGTAACATTATCCCAAGTTGAAATACTCTTTCTCTTCTCCTGAGTCTGTCTCTCACACACATATTTGTTCCTAAACTGAACTGTTTGAGAGTATGCAGAGGCTGTGAGGCCCTTTTGGGGGTATACGCTCCCCGAAAATCACATTTCTTTCAGAATCTCTATAGCGGGTGAGAGAATTAGCGTTCGTATGACCAACATCTCATTTGAGTTTTACCAGGTCGTAGCCTGCTCTCCTGCCTCATTCTAGAATATTCCTGTCTTGCCTCTGCCTTCTAGGCAGCAGGAACAGCAGGCTGTCTGTGGGACCTACAGTCTGGCTAGTGGCATGGTAGGAATACCCCACTGATGCATAGGGTCAGGAGTGCTATTGTCCATCTGTCCTTTACTGTGATGTGACAGCTGTGACCCTTACTCAGCTGGGCCTGTCCCACTAGGCTGTGTGCCCCCACTGCCTCCCAGCCACAGGCTCCAAAGGCAGTTCTTCTAGCCTGACCATTGGTCTGCACACGGTGGTGTGTTGCAGCCGGTCTCCATGGCTGCCTGTGTGTCTGTGCTCCAGTCGGTTGGTGAGTAGATGGCCTTAGACGTGGTCACAGGAGACTGTCCAGATGGTGCCTCTTGACGTGTCACTGACATTTCCTGGCTACATTTAGTCTCAGCGTCCATCCCCCTGCCTTCGCCCTGCAGTTGATATCTCTCCTGAGATGGTCTAAGTGGAGAATGAGCTAGAGTGCCCTGCTTTGTGGCCTGTCCGCTGACAGAGCTAGGATACTGTACACGTGTATGCATGTGGTAACATGTACACACACTCTGAAAAGCCCAGAGTTTCACTCATACTCAGATGTGTCTCACCTCAGTGCTCATCTGCCCCCCCCCCCGGGAGAAACTGGTCTCCACTGTCCATAGTGTGTGGGGTCTGCTAAGTTTATATCACATTTATCAGAAGACATGGGGTGCTGTTCTAGAATGATTTGCCCATACTCTGTGAAGAAGGAGCTTAAGGATGAGGATTCTGTGTTTGGTTATAGTGTTTTGGGGTGGTTAGCATAATATTTATGTGAGTTCAAAGTTAGGTTATACCTCTTTGCTTTGGGGCGACTGTGCACACAGAGAGCAGATATTCTCATCCAGAAGTGTAACAGAGCTGAGTGGGGGATTATGGAACTTTCCAGAAGGAAGGCAGGGCTTGACAGAGTATGCCTAGGTTGTGGAACCATCTCTTGTCCTCATAGCTGGAACCCTTGTAGTCTGGAAAGAGGTGAGGACAGGTCAGCCCAGGAACAGAAGGACCGGGTGGATGCTGGCAGTTCACTCCCTTGAGAGTCTCATTTCGAAGTATCTTTGTGCTTCACTAGTGAGTGTGTGTGTCTATCTCTGCTTGACTACTCAGACAACTACATGGTGGTCAGGGTACAGGGAGGAAAGACAAACATGTAGTGCCCCCCACCCCACCACCTGGCCATTCTTAGAGCTTACGGCATCCAGCACCCAAAAGCCCAGTGTGGCTAAGTGGCTTTGGGAGAGGTTTGGAGTACTTACCCTGTCAAGGCCCTTGGCCCTGCATGTCCTTCCTTCCTGGAACATCAGTGGGTTCTAAGCTGTCAGTGGGAAAGCCATATGCTTATTTGGGTGGCTGTAGCTGCTAGATGGCAGAAGATACCTCAGCCTGAGCATCATTTTCCCTGTTGAAGGGACCCTGCACTGATTGGGGAGGAGCCACTCTGGGGAAGGGGATGTACATTGATTGAAATATGCCTGTCTCTGAGAATGACACCATGGGAGCTGTGGTTAGGGACCCTGTGCCCGGTGCCTTGACTGGTGTTATGTGTTTCTATGGGAAAGGGGCCCATGTGGGAACAGAGTGACCTGGGGGAAGTTCCACCATCCCTCCATTGTGCAGTCCTGTGCAGAGCAGTCCTGCAGGAGACCTGGTTCTCCTGGGCTTCCCAGCATCTCTTGCTACAAGTCCAGTGTTAGGAACTCCCTCAGGCTGCTAACCATTTCAGTGAGTCCATTTCCTACCGTACATTTCCAGTTCTGTTCCTAGGGTGTATGGCCTGGCTTTGTGCCCTCTTTCTGTATGGCAACCCATACAGAGAAGTGTCTCAGTAGGAAGCTGTGGGACGGAGCTTTGGGAGTCATTCTGAAGATTTGAGCTACATTGTTCTGCTCTCTGCTGGCCAGGGTCTCTTACACCTGGTGAGTTGCTGCCTTGCCATGATCCACCTGCCCTGTGTCCTTTGTATCTGCTACATGTAAGATTTGATGCTGGTGAGACGAGGAGACTCCACAGTGGGGACAGCTGAGAGTACAGGCTCTTGCCTCCGGATGGAAGGGGACTGATTTGCATGGTGCTGGCCTGGTGTCTCTGTTTGGTGACAGGTGTGGGTTTGATGGGTACCCAGGGAGGTTGTGCCTTGACTTACAAGCTTTCACTTGAGTGCAAGGCTCTGCATGGTTATGCAAGGGTGAGCATGAGCATGTATGCATAGTGGATCTGCAGACCTCACTCTACTCCAGCTTCCTGGTCATCTAGTAAAGGACCAGCCATGTTTTCAGTTTCAGTCCATGGTATGGAATACAATCCTGTCCCCTCCTACTTGCTCTGAGGTCCTGATGTGAGTGGAACTTGAAGGGTGTGAAGTCCCCACTAGGGAGAATAGACAGTGTGTACAGAACACACAGGGTATGCAGGGCTGATCTCTAGGTGGGGCCGTGCCTTGCTTATTTACATCGCTCTGTGTCCCCAGAGCCCCTGTCCCATCAGACGCTGCAGAGCGGCATAGTATGGCTGTGTTCTCAGCTGTCTATACTGCCCCATGAATTCTCTGCAGAGGACTGTCATCGTAGTTCTGTTCCTGCCTTACTGCAGTTCCTTCGTGATCTCTGGGGGAGGCTCAGGGCCATGAATTAGGACAGCTGGGGACACCAGGGGAACTTGTAGCATCTGGGTGAGTACTGATGAGGGGAATCTCTGATTGGAACAAAGCTGTGGGCCCTAACAAAGGTTTCTCCTTCTGCTTTGGTTTTGTGTATATAATCAAATGCCACATTTTCGGGGGCCTACTTAAATTCAGGGCAGGGCACTTTGTGTTCCTTTGTTCCCTGAGCCCTGATGACCTTGATTATTGGAGTTTGTGACTAGGGCCTGGGTCAGGTGTATCCTGAGACAGAAAGGGCCTAGTGAGCTTCAGGGAACTGCGTCAGACTCTTCTGTTCAGGTGCCACCCAGATTGGTGGTAAGCCATGGTCTGAACTAGCTAATAGGGTAGGAGGTGTGTGGGGGCGTGTCCGGAAGGCCAGCATAATCCATTGGGATTTGAGGAATTTGAAATTCAAAGCTCTTGTCTAAACAAAACAAAACAAACCTTGGTGTGTGTGTGTCCTCCCTCAAAGAGGACTTTAGTCCTTAATGGGGCCAATCTGTTCGTGAAGTTCTTAGCTTTTAAGGTAGTTGTCCACAGAAGTATCACACACATAGTTTGTGGAACCTGAAAGTGGACATAATGTAACTTGCTGCTCTTCAACTGGAGGCTGTTCAGAGTTCTTTTTACCTAGTTCCTCCTTCCAAGTTGTCACCTTGGAAAAGTCCTAGTAAAGAATCATTGCCCTGTTCCCATTGCCCTGCCATCTCAACACCACGACTTCAGGGAGAGGTCGCCCACCAGAGGTTGCCTTCTGGTTCCTTCCTTCCTCAAGGATGCTCCCTTTCTGCAGACTTCTGGCTGCAGTACCTTGGGGTCTCTGCTTATCCCTCAGTAGATGCCCTATAGTACTATGTCCTCTGTGGCTGAACAGATGTCTACATTCTTGGGCATCTGGAACATGAGATATCCAGGCCATGTGTCCAAGGCCTTGGTACTCTGTGCAGGAAACAAAGCCCCCTAGGTGTGTTCTCCTCTCATCCCAGGGCCATAAGATTAAACTGGTTACTGGACCTGCCTGTCAAGGGTCTTGAATTGATTCTGGACATGTAGAGGAAGCAGAACTGAGGACCCTGCCTGATGAGGGTAGTTGTACAAGGGCCTCCAAGGGTTAGGTACCAAGCTACAAACTTCCTTGTAAGGTACTAGTGTAGGCTACACTGTGGGGCCTAACCTTTGGCCTCACCCTGTCCCATCTCTCTCCCTGTTTGCCAAGGTTGTTCTTGATTTCTTCTGTCCCATCTTACCTTTTCCCCTCCACTTGTTCCTACTCCCCAGACTCCCGAGGCTGCTTGTGGCAGCTGTGACTTCTCTGTATCACCCCCACAAGATGTTTGAAGCCAGTTGAGCCATTGTCCCTGGACCATGAAGCCCTCCTCTGTGGGACCCTCCTCCCATGAGGATCCACCTTCCCTGTTTGGTCCAGCTTGGCCTAGGTTTGTAAGTGACTACATACTGGGTACCCAAGCTGATCAGCCTTGTTCTGAGCTCCTGGAGGTATCAGTAAGGCCATATCCCAGGACATATCTCCATCCCATCTCATGTGTGGAAACTGAGGCAGAGAGGACTAGTCTAGGAATCTGGCAGCATGAGGCATGCCCTGTGTGCCAAAGGCTATGGAGTCCCTTGGAGGCACATCTCTGCGAGGACCTTCACATGGAAGGAATTAGAAAAGAGTCCTCTAACTACTGACTTGGCCACTCCCTGCTCATGACCTTTATGGCATGGGACTGGCTGTGCTGAAGTGTTGGGGCTGGGGACCTGTGATTCAGGACAGGTGTCCTTCCCAGAATCATGTTGAGCTATTCAGGTGGCCCCTGGGAGTGGATAGGGTAGGCAACTTCAAAAGTCAGAAGCAAAGCAAGATGTGCCCAGGTGTTGGCATCCTGCCACCTGAGGACACAGGAAGGCTCGTTGTGGGTGGTCTGAGAAGGCTGACTGTGTGGCCATGCTTGCCTCTTGGGCTGAGAATCCCAGCTGTCTTGTGGTCAGGGATCCTGACCAGCCACTGTTCTGTGCAGTTTGGGTGATGATACCTCTCCTATTCCACACATAGTGGCACATTGGGAACAATTGACCCTGGAAGCCAGTGTTCAGCCCTGGGCTTTCAGGTCCCACAACAGAAAGTGCAAGGAAACCTTTCGGTTTCCTTCTGAAATGGTGGGGTACGCAGGGAGGGCCAGCAGGTGCTGCTCAGCAAAGGTACCAGCCCTACTAATGGGGATAGACTTTGAGCCCTCATGAGTAGGCAGTAGGACAAATGGACTGATGCTTGATTTTACACTAAATTGCCTGTGTTGGGACACAGAGACACTTGGAGGACATGGACGCATGGGCAGAAAGAAAGCTTGGATGAATGTGTTTAGCTGAGCCACAGGTGGGGACTGATGGCCATGGGAACAGGTGCCTGATGCCTGCCTCCCAGAGCTGCATGCTCGGCTTCTGCCACTTCTTCCTGAGACATACCTGACTGTCTTCCACAGGAGATGGAAACCCCAGGGAGAACAGCCCATTCATCAATAATGTGGAGGTGGAAAGAGAGAGCTACTTCGAGGGGAAGAACATGGCACTTTTTGAGGTAATTTTATTTTAGTTTCTACACAAAGAAGTGACTTTCATGTGGAACAGTAAAGGCGCAGTCGTCTCCTGAATCCTAGGCACGGGCAGCCTGGGCCCTGCTGGAGGTGCAGGATGCTTCTGCCTGAGATCCACTCAGCCAATTATCTATCCCTCATAATCGAGCTGCAACTTGGGCAGGTGCATTTCCTATAGTTCCTGAAGCCTTGGGGAGTCTCTCGGAGCCCCTGACTTCTGATTCCAGACCTGCTGGGGAGGTGTCTTGGGGTGCACAGATCTGGGGGCTTCATATATCTTGACTGTGGCTCTTAGGCCCCACATAGCCCTGGAACAGAGGTACCTGCTGGGCCAGTGACCTGCTGCCCTGGGATGTTGATGAACCTGGTTCCTACCTATCTGATGCTTTGTACCCATAGGAAGAGATGGACAGCAACCCCATGGTGTCGTCACTGCTGAACAAGCTGGCCAACTATACCAACCTGAGCCAGGGTGTGGTGGAGCATGAGGAAGATGAGGACAGCCGGAGGCGGGAGATCAAGGTACCTGTGCTGCCCTCTATGTGGATAGCAGTCTTGGAACTTTCTAGTCGGAGAACACCCTTGCTGGGCTTTCATATCACACCTACTTTTTTCCTTCTTGAGGCTTGGCCATTCTTCATTTTTCTAGTACTGTGTCTCAATGGACACTGTGCTTCTGGGTGACCCTCAAACTTGGATGAGGAAGAAACAAGGTCCTAGAGGTGCTGTGCAGGCTGCCCTGCCCACTGTGAGCAGGCGTCTGTGGGGCCACATAGCTCCAGAGAGGAGAGGAGAGGCACTGAGCCCTGCCTGAGATCTGACGGAGCACTGACCTTCTGTTTCGTTTTATTTATTATTTGGTTGTGGTGTGTTTGTTGAGACAGTCTCACTCTGTAACCCAGCCTGGCCTGGAACTCACTATGTTGTCCAAAGTTGGCTTTGAACTCACAATAGTCCTCCTATTGAGAGTACAAGTGTGTGCTACTGTGTCTGGCCTAAACCTTCACTAAAGACTTTGGTTTTTATTCTCCTTTTGTGCCACTTCCCAAAGGCCCCTGCTTTCTCTGGAGGGAGGAGTCCAGTGCTAGTGAACACAGATGAAGGTGTTCATTCGTGTGACACCTGCCAAGGGGCTGACAGCCAGCTCATCTGCCCTCCCCCTGTATCCACCTGTTTGTCACATCAGCTGCTTCCTAGGTGCTTCCCGTGAGCCAGTGCCCAGCCTGACTGTGGCTCCAAGGATCAGGCCCCAGAGTTGCCTTAGCTACCTCCTTTCCCTCCTGGTGTGGGCACAGCAGAGTTAGTTCTGTGTTGTAAGTCTTCACAGTGTTCACTGCTTTTGAGACTATTCATATCTGGGGCCTCGTGGGTTTGGGGACAGGGCTGAGGTTAACAAGGGCATGGGCTGTCTTCCTGCCAGTGGAGCAGTGGCTTCCTCAGAAGCTCTCTGGTCCATGCTTCCTCCTGCCCCTCCCAGATGCTCTGGGCATCCTTAGCTGACGCCGCTGAAGTGGCAGAGTCACAGCTTCCCAGATGTGCTGAGTTCAGGGCCGCAGTGGTAGGTCTGTCACTCAGATGCATTATTGGGGCTTCACTTGTGCTCCCATCACTGCCTCATGGCCTACAGGCTCAACCCCAGGCCTTCCCTGTCCGTCTGTCCATCTCTTTTGTCTGCTGGAATTTGTGTCCAAGGAGAACTTGGCCTACGCCAGGGAATAGACACTGGTCTGAATGCATCTTAGAACTGACCCTCAGCCTCAGCTCTGCTCTACCAAGGCACTGCTCAAGTTGACCCACAGTTTAGTTCTTCTTACCCAAGAGTGGGGCCCAGCAGGCTTGGCTCCCCCCCCCCCCCCCCACACACACACAGGGCATCCAGGTTTGGGGAGATTGTACTCAGTATGCCTTAGTGTATTTTACCCCAACCCAACATACGACAGTTCTCTGCTCAGTGTTTCCCTTGGGGGCAGGGCTTCTGGACTGGATTTCACTTGATGAAGTATTAGGCCCACAGCAGAGGTGCTTATCTTGGTTGGAAGTGAACAGCTGCCCTACTTAGGGATCTATTGGGTTGACAGGACAGGAGGAGTGGAGTCTGACCCTGGTGTCTCCTTTGATGTCACAGAAGCTTGTCCCCAGAGACAGGCATCACTTTCCTTTGAACTGTCTTCTGGACTATAAACGGGTTCCCTTCATCTAAACAGAGCTGAGAGTTCAGAGCAGACCAGAGTAGAAGGATCTGGGACCCCCGGGCACTAGGATATTGGGGAGACAGCTAGCTCCTGAGCCTGTGTCTCAGTGGGATCTGAAGCTAAGCCGCCTGATCTGGCAGCCGCTTGTGCACCTTCAGGCTACCCAGCAATGGCCTGCCCACACAGATTGTTTCCTGCCATGCTTCTATTGGCTGTCGCTAATGTTCACTCACACTGTGGTCTTTAGTTCTTTAATTTAACTGAAAAAAATCCAAAAGACAGGTTGGAGAAAGTGCTCAACAGGTAAGGGCGATTGCTCCCTGTAGCTAGAGTTTTCCTGCCTGGCCCACAGTCACTCAAACCCGACCAAGTAAACACAGAGACTTATTTTGCTTACAAACTGTATGGCCGTGGCAGGCTTCTTGCTAACTGTTCTTACAGCTTAAATTAATCCATTTCTATAAATCTATACCTTGCCACGTGGCTCGTGGCTTACCGGCATCTTCACATGCTGTTTGTCATCATGGCGGCTGGCAGTGTCTCTCTGACTCAGCCTTCCACTTCCCAGCTTTATTCTCCTCCTTGTCCCGCCTACACTTCCTGCCTAGCCAATGGCCAATCAGTGTTTTATTTATTGACTAATCAGCAACACGTTTGCCATACAGAGCATCCCACAGCAGCTCCCTTCCAGAAGATCTGTGTTGGGCAACTCACAGCCATCTGTACCTCGATTTCCAAGGGGTCCAATGCCCTCTTCTGCCCTCCATGGATACTTGCACTCATGTGCATATACCAACACATATATACATTCACATAACATAATTAAAGGTAAAAATAATTCTTAAAAAGTTCCAAAAGCATTTCTCCATCTGCCAGCTTGCAGAATTCAAACCCACAAAGACTTCTGTCCCCTAGAATGCATTGTCCAGACTTCAAAGGCAGGGAGGACATAAGCTCAAGACTTAGGTTTCCTTCTTCTTATTATATCCCTCCCTTCAGTGTGAACCTTGCTGCCCACTGGCCTTGGGCTCAGGGCTAAAGTCTCCAGGTTTTCAAACCCAGAGCTTTCCACACGTTCTCTGTCTTCCTGTGAGATCTCTGGTCTCCAGTTAGTGTAACTCAGGCTGCCCTGGCCTGGGTGGCTCTCTCAGTGGGAGGGCCCTGTGCGGGCCTGAGCTGCCATCCTGTCCTTTCAGGTGATGGTGGTCAGTTTGTTCTCCTTGGAGTCAGCTCTCTGACTAGGTATAACCGTTCAGTACCACTCTTCAGCTGCTGGGCTCTCCCTGCCTGGTCTCAGGCTGTGTGACACCCCATCAAACTTCTGTGTGAGCACTGCTCTGTGGCAGCCTTGTGATCATCATCCATAGGGAATGTGCTCAATCCGATCCTCCATGTTCATTCTGTGTTCACCTAAACTGAGATGCGCCTCCTTTGTTTTGGAGTCTGGCTTCTCAGCCATTGTGTCCCCAAATCTCTAGTCTGTTCCCTGTCATATTACACTGAAACTCTTGAACTTTACAAACAGCCTCACCTGTGTCTAGCCCCTCCTTGGCCTCCTCTCTTCCATGCCTCAGGCTTCCAGGCGCCAAGGCTTAGGCCCCTAGCTTGCCTCATAGATACAGCAGGGATCCTATCTTGCTGTTCCAAACTTCCCACTCTGATTCTTCTCCCCAGTGGGAAAGAAGAGCCAGGAGGCTTGTCCCTGTATCCTGCTGAGTATGGTTTTCCTCACCTCCAGCTCAATGCCCTAGACGACTGGGGACCTCTATAGAACCGTGGAACCTCATCTTGTATGGGACATGGGTTTTTGTCTGACATCTTTGCTATCCTTGTAGCTTCACTGTATGGCCACTGTGTTCCTCCCTGGTTCCTCTGCTCCTGTAACCTGCAAACAGAAACACGGGGTAGGGTTCCAGCCTGGGTTACTGGGTACAGGCTGTGAGCCTCCCTGGACACATCTTTCTCTGTTTCAGGCCCCCCGCATGGGCACCTTCATTGGAGTCTACCTGCCCTGCCTGCAGAATATCTTGGGTGTTATCCTTTTCCTGCGCCTGACCTGGATTGTGGGGGCAGCTGGCGTTCTGGAGTCCTTCCTCATCGTGTCCATGTGCTGTACCTGTGTGAGTGTCCTCAGCTAGTCCTGGGGCAGTGTCTGAGGAGCTGGTCCTGGGGGCCCTGAGAGACTCCTATTGGGAAATCCAGATCTGTGCTCTAGGTTCCTCTCTAGGAACTACTGAGGACTTGGGAAGGATGGGCTGGCCCGTCTACCTTCGCAAAGGCCAGGTTTCCACTAGTTTGAGGACCTTATTTAGCTGTATCTCTATAGGGGTAGCATTTCTACATCTGGGGACACCAGGGGCCGAAGGCTGAGTCGGGGCAGGTGCCTCTTACTAGGCTTACAAGACTAAACCCTGCAAGGATCATGGGCATTTTCAGGGCTCTGTTGTGGAGAAAGGGACACAGGTCTGTAACTTGTTCGAATCCAGGCCTGAGAGCAGTGGAATAAACTCAGAACTGACTCATCCCTGTCTCTAGCGTGTCTCCTTACTTTAGTGACATTTTTTGTCGTGGCCTGGTTTACCTTTTGTTGTTGCTCATAGCCTATTTACCTTTCTCTGGTGAGAAGTTTAAATTTGTTTTAGTTACCCAAGTGTCCCCTGAAAGGATGAGTCCTTTCTGGAGGAAATTCAGATAATATGGTTGAATGGGAACCCCTTTAACTCCTGCCACAGGCCACCTGACCACTTATTCCCTGATAGCTCATACCTGTGTGTCTGTCCTAGGCTACCCACTGTCCTTTGACTGGTCATTCCTTGTGGCTACCTGTTCACCTGTCCCCTGACTGGTCAGTCTGTGTTGTCACTCCAGGCCACCAGCTCATGCTTCCCTACTCACTTCATGTGTCTGCCCTGTCATGGCCACCCAAGGGCACTTGCCTATACTTCCTGACTGGTCATTCCATGTGGCCACTCCAGGTCGGTCCTCTGGTTGCTCTGTGTGGGCACTTCCGTCTACTCAGTTCATTCATCACCCGAATGCCACTCTGTGGCTATTGACACTCCTGATACCCACAAATACTCCTGATACCCACAAATAAACTTTCTTGAGCAGAGAGTGTTTCCTGGAGATAAGGTGGATGCAAGATGAGGTCCCCTGTGCCCTGTTAGATGTACATCTAGATAAAGTATCCACCTTGTGCCTCATGGGTTAGTAGAGACATAATTGGGACTCCTTAGGGTCAGGCACTTAGGTGAGGTTCAGCTTTCAGGGCTGTGCTGGGCAGGGTCTGAAGCCTGTGTTTTCTTTGACTTTTGGGAAAGGATTTGTGGGTTGGGTAAGGAAAGGACTGAAAGCCAAGACACCTGTCTTTACTGGTCATTTAGCACCTCCTTTGAGGTCAAAAGCCTGCAACCTCAGGCTCAGCATGCTGGAGAATCTTGGGGCACACATTTCCTGAAAGAACTATCTTTCTTTGCAGACAATGCTGACTGCCATCTCCATGAGTGCCATCGCTACCAACGGTGTGGTCCCAGGTGAGGGTGCCGGCGCCTGTGGCTCTTGAGTTGGTTTATTGATGTTTTCACAGTACAGAGCTGCATGTGTGTGGTTGCCGTTCCTGCCCCAGGCTCATGGTGACAGTGACATTAATTGTTTGCTTCAGGATGGCACTGGGGTATTGTGCTTCCCATGGAGAGAAGAGAGTGGCCCTCTCCCCAGAGGTCCTGCTGTAGACACACCCTCTGCCTGTCCTCTGTTGTGAGGACAGAAACCACATCCTAGAGATGGACACAAAGCTCTATGGAGTGCAGGTTCTTCTGAAACTATGCACTCTTTTAGCTAGCGGTGACATTCCCAAGCACTCCTGCTTTGTCCTCAGCATAAAAGAGTTGGCAGACCTGTGCCAGTGTCTCCCCTGTAACCGTCTGAAGGCACAGCAAGTTTTTCTGAAGACAGATGAGGTACTGTGCCTGCCTGTATCAGACAGTTCTCATCACATCACAGCTGCAGTGTGCCCATGGGCAGCGTAGACATGAACTCATTGCCCAAGGCTTCCTAGTGGTTCTGATTTGAAGGAAGACTAAAGCTGCTTGTCCCTTCATGGGAATACCTTTTTTGCATGAATGCTCAATGTTCATAGTGAATGGCACTTCCTGACCCGTGTTTTCCTTGGGCTATCTTTACAGCGGGAGGCTCATACTACATGATTTCTCGTTCACTGGGGCCTGAGTTTGGAGGGGCTGTTGGCCTCTGCTTCTACCTGGGCACGACGTTTGCAGGTGCCATGTACATCCTGGGTACCATCGAGATCTTCCTGGTGAGTTTATCTGTGGAAGTCTTCCTTACACAGACACTTTGCCTGTGAGCCCATTTGTGCTCTTCCCTCTGACTGTCCTCTACCCTGCTGCTCTGGACATCTGGGCTCTCAAAGCTGCTATCTGAGGGTCTGGGTCCTTGATGGGTGAGACCTCATAGTCTGCTATCTTAGGAGGCATGGGCTTGTATAACTCCTTGAGCAAGATTCTAGCTCTTTAAGGCAAAGCAGGCCTGCTCAGCACTGGTCCTTATAGCCTGGCACTCAACTCCCTTTGCAGAAGGACTTCCTTCCCTGCATTCAAGTTGGGCTTGTGCTCAGTGTCGGTGGGCTTTGTAAAGTAAGTGTCTGTCTGTGGTCTATCCGCCCCCTACACCCCCCCGTACAGTATGGTCAGCCTTGGAGACTGTATATCCTCTGTGAGCCTTGAAGATGAAGGTCCCAGGTTGGAACAAGGCAATGGCTGAACCTTGACCTATCTCACAGAACCCTGGGGAATTTACTCTCTGTACTAATTCTTTTCCAGGTGCTATGATGAAATAACTATTACAAAAGCAACTTAAGGAAGGGTTTATCTTGGCTTTCAGTTTGAGGGTACTGTTCATCATGACCAGGAAATAACCAAGGGCAGAGCTCAAAGCAGCTGGTCACATTGTTTTAGCAGTCAGGAAGAAGACAGAGATGAATCCTGGTGTTCAGATAGCCTTTTCCTTTTCATACAGTTCAAAAATCCCAACCCAGGGAATGGTGCTACCCACTTTTAGGATGGGTCTTTCCACCTTTAATGAATTTAAGATAATATCTCACTGGTATAATCTAATATGGACCGCAGGTGTCCCCAGAGGTTTTTCTCTTAAGTGATCCTTGATCCTATCAATTGATAATAAATATTAACCTTTACTATAACTATCTCCATGGAGTTGGCTCTTTTTTATTTGGTACCCAGGTATCCCAGAGCCTGCAGGGAAGACTTCCCATGCTAAGAAAAGCTTCCTGAGGGCAAATGTATATTCTAGTTTGGGGAGTCTGGACTGAGACCTAGGATTCCATGTCCACTATGGGTCTGTGGGAGGCTCTGGATTTTCATGCCCATTCCTAGGGACTGGTTGGTCTCTAAGGTAGAGAGGCTTGAAGGACACAAGAGGCTTGAAGGACACACTAGCCATTTGGTGGTTCTCTGGAGAGTGTGCTCAGCAGTCAGCTGGCATTAGTAAAAACAGGAGCTGCCCTGGGTTCTGCTGAGGCTGTTGGCAGGAGTCCCTGGCCCCTTACCACAAAGGTTCTCCCCTGCCTGTGAGTAACCTGACCAAGGCAGGTTGGCCACTAAGATAGCACACAAAAGTTAGCTGGCAGCTTTCCTCTCTGAAGGTGCCAGTCTCCTGTTCTGCTGGTTACAGTCTGGCTCTGGCGGTCTGAGGGAACTGGACAGGGAATGGCTGCAGGCCTGGCAGCCCTGGGTCCATCTTGAACACAAGTGCTGCCAGTGGCCTCAGTCCCAACAGGCTTTCTTTGCCAGTGTCCGGGAAGAAGCCAATGTGAGGTCAAGACTGGGCAAGTTCCTGGGCAGGACCTTCTTCGTTGACCTGCCTTATTCCCACAGACCTACATCTCTCCAAGTGCAGCCATCTTCCAGGCAGAGACAACAGATGGAGAGGCGGCAGCACTCCTGAACAACATGCGTGTGTATGGCAGCTGTGCGCTGGCGCTCATGGCGGTTGTGGTCTTCGTTGGTGTCAAATATGTCAACAAGCTGGCATTGGTCTTCTTAGCCTGTGTCGTCCTTTCCATCCTGGCCATCTACGCTGGTGTCATCAAGACAGCTTTCGCCCCACCTGACATCCCGTGAGTCCCAGGCCATGGAGGGGGGCCTTGATCTAGTGCTGGGATCATCTTGTGGAGCTCTTCCAGGGGCTGGGCCTGGGCCTCCTGGTTCTCTCTCCTTTCAAACCCTTGGTTCTTCTCTAGGGAAGAACATGGAGGTGTCCTTGATAGTCACTCATTCTGGGCTTCAGTGTGATCTTGAGGAACTTTGGAGTATGGGGTGGTCACAGTGCCCATGCAGCTGGTTCTGTGTACATCTCTGAGGACAGGAGGCCGGTGAAGGTTGTCCATACTTTAGGGTGACCAATGGCGCTATGGACAATGTATTAGTTATTTTTTGGTTGCTGTGATAAAGTACCATGATTAGAAACAACCCATGGAAGAGTTTATTTTGGTCTACGGTTCTAGAGGGACAAGAGTCATCCTGGCAGGGAGACATGGCAGCAAGATAGGAAGCTGAGAGATCACATCTTCAACCTCAAACATGAAGCAGAGAAGCAAACTATGAACTCTTAGTCTGTCCCCAATAACAACTTCCTATAGCAAGGCCATGTGTCCCGAACCTCCCCAAACAACACCACCAACTTGGTCCCCACCAAGTGTTAAGTGTCTGAGCCTGTGAGAGACGTTCTCATTCAAATCACCACAGTCAAATAGCCCAGCTTTTCCAATGTGGCACATCCTTATTCCATGAGACCTGGCTTCCTCATCTTCATAGACACCCCTCAAATGGACTGGCTCTTATTCTCCTGTGGAATTGAGGAAGTTAACCAAGTGGCCAGGGTCATAGCAAGTGAGTGAGCATGGACCAAGGGGTGGTCTGGGCATGCTGGGACTGACCATGGTCCTTGACCATGGCAATATGGGAGCCCAAAGGGATGAAACCCCCAGAGCTATGGCTTTGCCATCTTTGTGGAGGATATGGCCACCTTCTTGCAGAATGGGTTGCCCTAGGTAGGAGGAGGACAGCCCTCACCAGTTGAGGGCTTGTATGTGAGATCAGTCCCCAAGCTGTTGGAATCTGGCTTGATGCTGGCTCCTGACATGTGGCCCTGCAGTAACAGGGATCTGGGACATTAGAGCTACTTGGGAGACATTGAGCCTCCCACTGAGTCGGCTGAGAAGAGTGTTGAGGCTAGACTCTGTCCTTTCCCTGCTCCAGGGTCTGTCTTCTTGGGAACCGCACATTGGCAAAGCGCAGCTTTGAGGCCTGTGCCAAAATGCAGGTAGTCAGCAATGGCACAGTGACCACTGCGCTCTGGCGCCTCTTCTGCAACGGCTCCAGCTTGAGTGCCACCTGTGATGAGTACTTTGTACAGAACAATGTCACTGAGATCCAGGGCATCCCTGGTGTGGCCAGTGGTGTCTTCCTGGGTAAGTGCTGGTGGGGAAGGTATGGCCACTGCCCTGGGTTGTTGGAGGCTACTCTTGGGGCCCTGGTTCTTCTTGCTTAGCCAGGTCACTGGGGTCCTGCCCAGCCAAACCCTAGACTGGAATGACCTTCTTAGCTGCTGCAAATCAGCTGAGTGAAGCCAGGCATTCAGTCTTCGTTTGTTTGAGACAAACACTCACTGTACAGCCCAGCCTGGCCTGGAAATTGCTATGTGGCGCTGATTGGCCTAGCACCCCGACGACAGGGATAGATTGGTACCGTCCTTGTCATCACCTTCACATACTGGGATAACAAATAGGGACAACTTCACCTTAGTGAGAAGGAACAGGTCGTAGGGAGCTGGACACGTGGTCCTAGTGGTCCACCCTGTGTGAGATTGGGGTTCTGTGTGCTCCCCAGTGGTGTGGTGTGATGACAGTAGGCAGCTGAGGGCTGTGTCTGGGTGATGGGAGAGGAGCACATGGTCCCTCACTCACGGGTTCTCCTGGAGTCTCTGAGGTAAGCTCTCGGGAGGCAGCAAGAGCGTGTGGATGGAAGGCCACGTCAGTGCAAGGCTGCACTGGGCCAGGCTGGAATGGAGTGGAGAGTGAAGGCTGAGGTTTGGGGAGGGCGGCTGCACTTGGTCCCCACGACTCGAGTGTCGTTGATTGAAATCAGAGCCATGAAGAGCAGGAACCACCTGCAGTTGGGAGTGGTGGTGCCGGGCAGTCCCAACAGGTCTGCTAGTCCAGCCCGTTCTTACTGCAGATAACCTGTGGAGCACATATTCGGACAAGGGGGCATTTGTGGAAAAGAAGGGTGTGTCCTCAGTGCCTGTGTCTGAGGAGAGCCGGCCTGGAGGCTTACCATACGTCCTCACAGACATCATGACCTACTTCACCATGCTGGTTGGCATCTACTTCCCCTCCGTAACAGGTGAGGCTCCCCGCCTCCCTGCCTCCCTGCCTCCCCTCCTCCCCGCCTCCCCTCCCCTCTGCCTCTGTCTCTGCTTCCCTGTGTATTCCCCCACGACTGTCTTTCTTTGACTCTGTCTTTATGTCTCTCTGTTACTGTCTCTGTGTCGGTCTATTTTCCAGTCTCTGTGTGTGTGTATGTCTGTCCTCAGAGAACGTCTTCCCAGCAGGCAGTGGTGGGTGGTATTGGCCTGTCCTTTCTGACCTACAGATGACTCTTTCTGTGGGCAGCATCCTCTGAGTTTCCTGTCACTGACACTCCTGTCTGTCTGCAGGGATCATGGCAGGATCCAACCGCTCTGGGGACCTCAAAGACGCCCAAAAGTCCATCCCAACGGGGACCATTCTGGCCATCGTGACCACGTCATTCATTTGTATCCTTAAAGGGACCCTCACTCACACCCCCGTTGTCCCGTCTGTGGTGCCCTTTCCAGATTCAGGTCCTGACCACAGCCTGCCCTGCGTGTAGCTGTGCAGCCTGTGTGAGGTGTCATATTAAAACATGGCACCTGAATCCCTGTTCTCTTGGGATTGTATTTGACACATGTCCCTTTAAAAATCAAGTGAGGACAAAGGGTTATAGTTCAGTGGTAGAGTGCTTGTCTAGCATGCACAAAGCCCTGGCTTCAAATGTCCAGTAATAGCAAAGGAAAAAGGAATACACTACACCATTGGATTGGTCTGTTACTCTAGTGCTACACAGCCTTGGTTGGGTGTAGTGTGGTATGTGGCATAAGCACTGACCACAGTTGCTTTTGTGAAACTGACATTCCAGGATCCCTGTGTCCTCCCAGGAGGGTGGTTGGGTTACCAGCCAAGCAGTTTTTGAGTACCCTGTGGCTGCATTCTCTTAGCTAGACATATGTGAGGACAGTACCCAGAGGACTGTGGGACAGGGTATGGAGATGTCTTACCACTAGGCGATCCTGGGTACAGGGTTGGTTCAGGCCCGTGGCATGGGACCCACTGGCCAGCATGCATCTACCTGGAGCTTGCCCTAGGACTGTCTACTCCTTGACTTCAGCTCAGATCTTTCCTGCATAGTGCTGTTTGGGGCCTGCATCGAAGGTGTGGTCTTGCGAGATAAGTATGTTGTTTTTTTTTTTTACTGCATGAACTGACTGTAATTGATATTGTCTTTCCTGAGAGAGACTTCAGCTTTGAGATTAAATTATCCCTGGGCTTCACAGTATATATATGAACCTTTTGCCTGACTAAAGCATTGATGTGTTACTCCTTGAGCCTGGCGCCTAAAGACTGGTCAGAGAAAAGTTGAGGCCTGATGAAGCTGAAGATGGGGAGTAGACACAGGTGTGGAAAGGGGAGAGATGGGACCCAGAGACCCCAGCACTGCTGCTGAGTCAGTGGAATGACTATTGTGGACCCTTCCTTCTTAGGGAACAAGTTTGTCAGAATCTCAGGGTTTCGGTGGGGGAGGTCTTATAAACTGTATGGTGAAGAAATATAGTACCACCAGATCTAGATATGACCTCTACAGAAATGGCAGTGATTAGCACCACCTTGGTATAAGCCAGGGCTTCCTGTTCCTGAGAGGATTCCAAGAGAACAATTTCACACCACCAAAGCCCCTTCCGAGGGAAGCTGCCAGGCTGGTTGGGTCCTCCTAGAGGATTGGGCCTCTGTTATGGGTTCTTTACCTTCCTTCTTCCTGAACCCAGAGTTTCACACTCAAATAGAGGACAGAGATATTTTTTTTTTCTGTCTTCAGATCACTTTTTGGAAGCTCTACTGACCACCTTCCCTGCTCATCTATAGGTTTGGGGAGGCCCTGCAAGGGAACCTGGTCATTGGCATGCTGGCCTGGCCATCCCCCTGGGTCATCGTCATTGGCTCCTTCTTCTCCACCTGTGGTGCTGGCCTGCAGAGCCTGACTGGGGCACCCCGCCTGCTGCAGGCCATCGCCCGTGATGGCATCATTCCCTTCCTGCAGGTAAGCCGTCCACTCAAGCTGCAGCAGAGACTGTGGACTGCCCTGAGAAGAGGCCTTGGAAGGTCAAGTGTGGGTGTGTAGGGTCCCCAAGAGTCTGTCCTACAGGGCTGGACCTATAGAACGAAGATAGAGGACATTTGTCCTGCTTTTGGACTCTATACTGGTTATCTCTTGCACTAGCTGCTGGGCTGAGGGCACAGTCCCAGGGCATAGGCTGCCTAGCGCTATAAAGCCTTTTTCCAGTGGGCCATATTTGTCCATGTGACCTATTGAGGCTGTGCCAAGGATGGTCCCACTGATCTTGACCAGGGACTTGGTATCCCTGGGCCTGGCATCTGTAGCTGGGACTGAAGTTCCTGGAGTCACCCTAGAGGTGTAGGATGTAATGAGAGTCCTGGGATTAAGGCATCAAAGAGTCACAGCCCAGTGGCTTAAACCAAAAGAAGTTGTTTTCTAAACATTCTGGAGACTGGAGGTCCAGTGAGGCTACTGACCACACAAAAGTGATCTGAAGATAGAAAGAATATAAACAAACGAACATGGAAGTCCAGGTGTAGTAAAGCTGTCCCCTGAGCCTGTCTGTATCTATTTAGTTTTCTTTGGGGCCTGGCTTCATACAGCATGGTGACATGTGACTAAAGCTAGGTTTTGCTTGTAAGTCTTCAGATGACACTACCTCATGGATGTTCTACTCACCCATGGTTAGGTTTTTCTTGCCCCAGCCCACTCATCTCTCTCCGTACTGCAGGTATTTGGCCATGGAAAGGCCAACGGGGAGCCCACATGGGCTCTGCTGCTCACAGCCCTCATCTGTGAGACGGGTATCCTCATTGCTTCGCTGGACGCCGTGGCCCCCATCCTGTCCATGTGAGTAGCCTTCAAGGACATCAGGGTGGGGGGTGTGAGGATTTGGTTACTGTTTCTTCCTATTTGAACACAGGGTAAGGGATAAACATACAGGGCAGGCACAGAAGGCCAGGTAGTTGTACTGTGGGCACACAGCTCTTGGGCCAGCTGAGGCCAGTGTGGTTTTACGGATAGCTGCTATGGTATGGGCAATGGCTACTTTTGTGGTATATGGCCAGGGACAATGGGGATGTAACTTGTTCCTCGGCTGCTGTATGGAGGCCCATAGAGGAGGCACCATGGTGTGGACAGGGAAGTTCTTCCTAGAAGGTGGTGAGCAGTGTGTGGTGGGGCAGCGGCAGAATATTATAGTGCTACTCTGGGTGGGCAGCAGCCTTACTGGACCTTCTGCTCCAGGTTCTTCCTCATGTGCTACATGTTCGTGAATCTGGCCTGTGCTGTACAGACCCTGCTGCGCACACCCAACTGGCGTCCACGTTTCAAGTTCTACCACTGGTAAGGCCTTCTGTGTGGATGCCCTGAGGGACCCACAAGCCTGAACACATGTAATCTGTTCTGGAGGCTCCCTGTTGCTGAGCTTAACTGTTTTTGTGGCAGGAGCCCCAGTGAATTCCATGAGGTCATGGTCCTGTCCTGGCCTCTGAGCTTTAAGGAAGGTCTGACTTGTACTTGCACTCCTGGGTACACTTGTAATTCTTGTGTCATCCTGGTCAAGTGGAGATGTAAAGATCCATGGGCTGCAAGTCTTCTTTAAGGTCCTTTTCCAGCACAGTGCTGGGGTTGGACGGAGCCCATCCTGTGTTCTGCATTGGCTGCGGGTCTTGTGTGTCTCAGGAGATAAACAGGCACCTGCTGTCCTCAGGTTGCCACTTTGCTGCGCCACAGCCGCGTCCCTGGAAGGCATTTCATATTTCAGGGATGACTGAGTGACAGGGTCAGTGGTTGATGTGCTGTTAAAGGAAGATTTTCATGATGGGGAAAGTGCTGTTTGTGAGGCAGTCTTCCAGGTGCCAGTTGGGGGCTGTATGGGCCTGGTCTGAGCTTCATGTCCACTAGGACCCTCTCCTTCCTTGGGATGAGTCTCTGCCTTGCCCTGATGTTCATCTGCTCCTGGTACTACGCCCTCTTCGCCATGCTCATTGCCGGCTGCATCTACAAGTACATTGAGTACCGCGGGTGAGTGGCAGCCCCTCAGATAGCTGTGACTTCACCACATCCCTCATGCTTACACAGAACCAGGGCAGTTACTTGACCTGGGCCCTGCCTGGCATATGAATCTGGGTGCCGTTTGAGGTCTCATGGAGGTTAGACACCCTGTGAGGTCTGGGTGTACTGTGTCATCCCCCAGCCCCAGCCAGGCTGACTTGCTCGGGTATATGCTGATTTCCTGCCCAGGAGCTATTGTGCAAATAGCTGGGCAGGTTTTTTGTTTTGCTTTGTTTTCTGTTTTTAATTTCAGGTGTGTTCTAATTTATCAATGGATACATCTATGACTGCATGTAGCAACTGTGACTGTTACAGCCTGTTTAAGGAATTTTGTACTCTGTCAACAACAGCACTGATATGGGAAGCCCATTGTAAAATAACATGTACACACATGCACACACCCCAGACAAGGGTGGCATGTTTCAGGAGCTACATTACATTTCAGAGTTCCACCCCCACAAAGTTACCTTTGTCCTTCCTTGACTGTCCTGTCCCCGCCCTGGCCTGGAGACCAGTCTAGTTCAGGGTTTCCAAGTCATGGTCTTACCCTCATTCTTCCCTCTCCCTGGTGGTTAGTCCCACAAAGCAGGATGTCCTGCTGCTTGTACCTTTCCATTTTACACAGTAGTCCCTGCTTGTCTTGCGAAGTCCCTTCATGTCTCAGGTTTACAGAAACTCTGTGAATGCCTCAGCTAGGCGAACATTCTTAGAGTGCCGCTGGGACAGGGTGGCCTTCCTCTGTACCCACACAGGGCTGAGAAGGAGTGGGGTGACGGCATCAGGGGCCTGTCGCTGAACGCTGCCCGCTATGCCCTTCTGCGTGTGGAACATGGGCCCCCACATACCAAGAACTGGAGGTGAGTACATCCTACAGCCACAGCGCCAAGACAGCAGGATAGAGCAAAGACCCTATCCTGCTCACCGGTTAGTGCTGTCTCAGGAGCTTTAGCTTTTGGCCCCCTGGGGAGGGATCTGACAGGGAATCACTGCCTAAGAATGGGAGAATAGCCAGAGACGGGACCTGAACATGCAACAAGCCACCAGCAGTGTGGATCGGAGGTATACTGCTGTAAGAATTTCCTCTGCCCTAGGGCCCAACAGAGCTGGGACACCTGAAGCTTCAGACTCAGGGCCTGCACCTGTCCCTCCTGCTCACCCTGTCATCTTACCTGTCTTTCCCACCCCACCTGTTCTTCCTGTGCTATCTGTCTGCTTCCCTTTCCCATCTCTGTCCCATCTGGCTTGATGAGCACTGGAGCCCTGGCTATATGTCGCCATCGTAACGCCTGCCCCTGCCCATCCTACCACAGGCCCCAGGTGTTGGTGATGCTGAACCTGGATTCTGAGCAGTGTGTGAAGCACCCCCGCCTGCTGTCCTTCACCTCGCAGCTGAAGGCTGGCAAGGGCCTGACCATCGTGGGTTCCGTGCTGGAGGGCACCTACTTAGACAAGCATGTGGAGGCCCAGAGGGCTGAAGAGGTGGGCAGGTGGAGTGGCATGTGAATGAGGTCAGGGTTCCACCCCCCTAGGAAGGGCTGACCTGTGTCCTGCATCTTGAGGTTTAGGAGCACAATTTGTACATGTTTCCATCGAGGTGGCTGAGTCTGGAATGGTCAGAAGTAAGACTTGAAGTGAGGTGTGTGTTCTCCTGAGACAGAGAGGGACAGCTGCACTCAGCATGCTGTAGGACTCAGGCACTGGGGCCCTTGTGCCTAGGCCTGGCACTCTCTTCCTGGTGCCTGGCATAGCTCCCCATGCACCCAGTTCCTTCTAGTGTGTAGAGATGGTGGGTAATGAGGCTGTGTGCTGCCAGATGTCCTGATGCTGTGAGTGAGGGGTGAGTAACCCGAACCTGCTCCTACGGCACACTGGTGCCACCTCTGATGCCTGCTGCCCGCAGTTTGTCGGCCACGTAACTCCCGGGTTCCTACACACGCTTTTTTAGCTCTCTACTTTCAGACTCGTGACAAGAAATCTTGCGCCTAATCTTCAGTCCCCTCATGTCTACCTCCAGCCTCTGCTGTCCCCACAAGGCCAGGATCTTGTCACCTCCACCTTCCCTTTGCTGTGACACCCTCTTCTGTCATCTGTCTAGAACCCTTTCTGATTGTCCACCTACAGTGTGTCCAGTTTCCCAAATTGTCAGAAACAATTTTTACTCCCCTCTCCATTAGTGGACCTTACCCAGGGCTCTATCATGACTGCCATGTCTAGATGTCACCCTCTTCTCTGGAGGGGGTGATCAGCCAGCTTTTTCTCTTATGGCCATCCATGTCTGGTCTCGCTTGTGCATCCGTGCTTCCTGCTGTCTGTGTGTCTGGAAGCTGCAGCCTAATTTCTGAGTCCAACCATGCCAAGTGGTAAGACTGCTTAGAGGAGTGATTGTGGGCATGGGCGGGAATGGCTGTTGATGAACCTGGTCTGGAGTGACAATCCTGTGGCCTTTGCAATGATGGCACCACTTGTCGGGGCAGCCTCTCAGGCCTCTCGGAGATTCAGCAGGTTCAAAGAGGACAGGAAAACCATGGATCCTTCTCCTGCCCTCCACAGAGACCAGCAGTTGTCCATCAGCCTGTGGCTCCTTGGATCTAAACATTGGCTGCTGTTGACTGTAAACCCATGAATTGAAGCATCCTAGCTATTGTCCTTAAGGACGGACCATGTTTTGTCTTGTCTGCTGGTATCTGACCTGCAGCTGGTCTGAGAGGCATTCTCTTATGGGGAAAGGAAGTAGCTATCTTGGAGGTGCTCTTGCTTTTATCCTGTGATAATTCTTGGGCACAAAGACTCCATGTCTGCTTTAAGCACAGCCATGCACATGTTCTTTCCAGGTGGCTCCTCCCACACTTTGGAGGAGATCCCTGGAGCTAAGACCACCCCTTGGGCAGCTTATAAGGGTGTTTGTGCATGGACTCCTGTTACCTGGGCTCACTGGCAATGGCTCCTGAGGATCCTCTGACCCCACCTTTAGTCTCCATTCTGATAAGACATGAGAAGCACCTTTAGCTTCCTCACTGATGTCTAACAGTCTGATTCTTTTATTTCTGTAGTGCTGGGGTGAGGGTGGGGAACCCAGGCCTCATACATGCTAGACAAGTGCTCAGCCACTGAGCCACACCTAAACCCTGGTTGGATGATTTTAGTCTCTAAGTACTTTTAGGCAGATTATGAGGAGAGGCGTTAGCTTTGGAATTAGTCATTTCTATTGATCAGAAAAGCAAGAAGGAGCTGCCCAAGGGTCCGTCTGTCCTTCATGCCAGTGTCTGGGACTTGTCTCACTTTTCTGATGGAGCTCTGTCCTCCAGACTGTTGATGGTAGTGTAAAAATAAGGACAGTTTGGGAAAGCCTTTTTAAATAATCAAAGCTTGTGTAAGAATCTTGTTACTTCATGTTTCCTTGACTTATGGGATTAATATTACTTTCCCTTCCACTGCACCAGTTGCATGAGAAGGGTTGAGGGTTTGAGTCACCCCATCCTTCCCTAACTGAGGTCCCATCTTCCTCTCCTGTGAGGTTTCTCTGCCCACAGTCACCTTGGCAGATGTGCTGACTTGTCTGTTTACAGTGCCGACCTGGGCCTGGTGTCTGCCTGGTCAGGGCAAGAGTTTCTCCAGCAGTAAGGCAAGAAGACTCAGCTCCAGCTCCTTGAGTCTGTAGCATAGGGAAAGCAATATTGCAGCCAGTGTCAGGGATCACAAAGCCAGGGCAGTGGTGTTTTGGTGCCCTGTGCAGTAGGTATGTCCTTCTGCTCAGTGCTCTACAGCCTTCTCTGCTGTGACCTTTAGCCAGCTTCAGCCTGAAGGACACAGAGAGCCCTGCCACATACCGTCGTGCTGAGTCAGCCTCTCTAGTGCTTCTCCTGTGAAAGCCCCATCGTGGGCACTGTCTTTTCCTTCCTGCCTGGGAGCAGCTGTGTCCCTGTGACCACGCCTCCTGCCTGGGCTGCAGGCTCCCACTCACTGGCATGTTCCCCTTTTAGGACAGCATGTTTAGATTGTTCCTGAATTACGCAGAATTCTATAAGTGGAACATGTCTGTGTGAGCCTGGTCTACCCTGGGTGGTTGATGGGTGGTGGGGGTGAACAGGAAGTAAGGGAGGAGGGAAAAGAGCATGCTGGGGACCCATGTGTATTATCAGTACAACCTTAGCTGCAGGGCAAGGTCACTGGTGGAGCTGACATAGGCAGCTGAAATCAGGCAAAGGAAGGAGAAAAGTATGTCCTGTGACCAGTGGAGCAAACCCGGACTGAGTGAAGTCTAAAATTGAGGTGTGGGCAGGGTGGGCTCAAATATATTTCCTGCCTCTTCTAGCTCTGGGACTCTAGGCACCTTTCAGCCTCAGCCTTCATCTCTACATGGCTGCCTTCCTTCTGTCTCAGGTCTCTCTGCCTATCTTTCTAGGGATACTGTTACTGGATTTAGGATCCCATGGAACAGTCAGGGTTACTCTGCAAGGACACTTTTTCCAAATAAGGTCACATTCACATCTTGGCTATAGCATGGTCATAATGAGCCTCTTTGGGAGCACCATTCAACCCCTCACAGTCCTAGTTCCCCAAGCACATCTACCTTCCATGCAAACCATATTCATCTAATTACAGGGTCTCCAACGTCTTGACTCTCACAACATCAATATTAAGTCTGAATTTCATCAGGAACTACATGAAGAGGAACTGTATGCTTACATAAAGTGTGAAAAGTGTGTGCCTACCAGTGATGTGGCCTTCCTAGTCTAACGGACAGTGCGTAGGCATGAGGATCACCATCCACATAAGTGTGAAGTCTAGTAGGGCTGTTCCTCTAGGTCCTATCTGACACCCTGCACCCAAGGAGACCTAGTAGCTTGGCCACTGTAGAAGAACAACAGCATCCCTAGTGATTAGTGAACGGTGTGCCCTGAGTCACAGTGTCCAACCTTTCCATTGACCCCGAGCTGCTCTGGGGAGGGAGGAGCTGTTCTGGTGGATGCCTGAAATAGTGATGGAATGACAGAGTAGACAAAAGTGGAGAATGACATTGTAGCTTGTCTGATAATTCTTGCTGGAGCTCTCAGTTTGCTCAAAGTCTGTTAAAGTTGACCCATTACCATGAAGCATTTAAGCATTTGATGATCATTGTCTGATATGACCCCCACTCAGAGATCACTTTAAGGCACTATCTGGTGTACCCTGGTGGTGACCCTCATTGACACCTACACACAGCTGTGCCTCATGTGCCAGGCTTACTCTCACACATATACGCAAACACACGTGGCCAGCAACTCCACCAAGTCTCTATCCCTAAATGCCAGGCTGTGGCATCACCGCAACAGGGACTGACATGATGCCCCTGATGTGTGTCTTGATATCACGTTCTGACACCCCCCCCCCAACTTCCACAGAACATCCGGTCTCTGATGAGTGCGGAGAAGACCAAAGGCTTCTGCCAACTGGTGGTGTCCTCCAACCTGCGAGATGGTGCATCCCACCTGATCCAGTCAGCTGGCCTTGGCGGCATGAAACACAACACTGTCCTCATGGCCTGGCCAGAGGCTTGGAAGCAGGCAGATAACCCTTTCTCCTGGAAGAACTTTGTGGGTGGGTGTGGCAACCATCACCCCCCTCCCCCCAAAGTTCCATGATAGCCCCAGGCATGTTACTGTCATACCCAAGTCTGGCCAGAGAGTATATACTTGGGGCCTTTGAATGTGCTTGACAAGTTGTTAGTCACTGGGAAAGCAAATGTCTACTTTACAGTCTTTAATACTTTCTCTCCTAATGCCCAAGCTCAGTCTCCATCTGGGGGTTTTCCTAGAGTGTGACACACAACCTTCTGGAGATGATGGAGTAGCTGCTGGTGACATGAAAGTTGTTCCTTGGTGCCCTCCTGGGTAGATGACTTCTTGGGACCCTGCCTCCTTAGCCTGTGACAGTCTCCCCACTGTCTGGAGGGAAGCTGGCTCCACCACCCCCTGAGATCTCACTCATGTGTGCTTCTCTCCACAGACACTGTCCGTGACACTACAGCAGCTCATCAGGCATTGTTGGTGGCCAAAAACATTGACTTGTTCCCGCAGAACCAAGAGCGCTTCAGTGACGGGAACATTGATGTGTGGTGGATTGTGCATGATGGGGGCATGCTCATGCTGCTGCCCTTCCTGCTGCGCCAGCACAAGGTGTCTGCCGCAGGGACACAGGGCACCAGCTAGGCTACAGGCACACCACTACGTGAAGGGTGTGGCCTCGCTTGAGTTCCTGCAGAAATGTCCCCTCCCTTCCCCAGGTGTGGCGAAAGTGCCGGATGCGTATCTTCACAGTAGCCCAGGTGGATGATAACAGCATCCAGATGAAGAAGGACCTGCAGATGTTCCTGTACCACCTCAGGATCAGTGCTGAGGTGGAGGTGGTGGAGATGGTGCGTATGCTCCTGCATGCTCCTCTGGGTTACTGTGTAGTCTCACAGTGTCCATCCCCTGTGTCTGAGCATGTCTCAGTTGACAGCAGCTCTGGTGAACAAGGCCTGTGGGGTGTAGTCCCTAGGGGTGAGGCCTACCCACAGGTCTAGAGTCCTTGGCTCTGTTTTTGTCTGTGGTTTCATAGTTCCACAGCTAGAAATGACTTGTCCATCTGTGGGTAAATAGGTCACGAGTGTGGGGCTAACAGGTAGACTGGGTTACAGTAGATACAGTAGACTAAGGAGTGAAGATTCTGAGAGATGCCTACTCCAGCTGTGCCTGAGGACCCAAGATTGTCCCCATGGACTAAGAGCCCCATGTGGATGAACTGTGTATCCTTCACTCCTTATTGCCTTCTGCTTCCTCTGAATGCCATGTTCTCACTTGTGTGGTCTGTATGGCTTACTCCTTGATCATTTGATCATTGATGACACCCATGTTGGCCCTGAAGTCTGTGCATGGCTATGCAGCTCGGTCCTTAAAGTAGAACCGGGAGGGTGTCACATTCGGTAGAAATAGTCCTAGAGAGGCCTCTTTCTCTTCTACAGCCACACAGAGGGGTTACGTTTGGTGAAGGGTGTTCCAGAAGGGCCCATTCCCTTTCCATGTCCATGGAGAGTGCCACATTAGATCCACTACCCTCCCATGGTCACATAGAGAAGTCCCAGCTCTAGGGCTGCAGAGCTTCAAACTGCTTGTCTCTGGCTGGGTCTCTTTAATCATGGATGAGGCCTGGCATCTCCTTGCATTATTGACGACCGCTTGCATTTTCTTGTCAGCTCCCAGGGAACCTTGTGGTACAGGGCTGTATTTTCTTCCCTCTATAAGAGCTTTAAGTCAGAGAACAGGTTGGGTATCACTGGGTTTTGTGCTCTGAGTGTGCTGTTCAGAAATGCATATCCACATTTGGACATTTCGTAGCCATTTGGAGTTGCAGACTTGCTCTTTGTGGCTTCTGCTTGCAGCCTCCTCTGTAGATGGCACTCTAGGTCTGGCCGCACCTAGAAGTCATAGAAATAGCATTATTAGCAGTCAGAAACCATCTTTGACTGAGTAACAAAGGCAGCCCAGAGCTGGGCATGGAGACCAGCAGCCAGGCACTGGCCTGGACCTGTATGTATGATGTCCATGTATAAGGATTTCCAACCCCTCAGTTTCAGCCCTGCCCCAGGAGGTTGGTTCCTGCGTTCCTGAGTTTCCACTCACATACAGAGGTCTATGTCCCTACCCTTGGGAACACCGTCAGCTGACAAGGGTTTGGGGTGTTTAACAGGCAGAGCTATTCTGAGTGCCTGTAGTCAGGATCCTCAAGTCACTAGTTGCTGTCCTTTGGTTTGGTATGTTTTTCCTATGGATTTAGTAATCCTGTGAGGGGTGAGCTTGTCTGAGACAGGAAATGACACCAGTTATTTGGGAGCATGTGTCCCTTGAGACCACAGCTCCTGCAGACAAGCCAAGAATACTTTGTCCCACACCCCAACAGCTGTGTGCCTGGTCAGTGTGAGATGCAGCAGCATCACTGCCTGTATGGTGATGTTGCAGAGTTCCCAACAGGAATGTAGGTAGGCTATAACTTCTCTACTGCACCCACATGCTTCCATCCGCATCACACATTCTATACCTTCCCAGGCTGCTCTGGCATAGAGACACGCCAGGGACAGAATTCTCAGCCTAGGGTGCATGGGCACTGCTTGCTTATGTCCACTTGACAAAGGGGGTTAGGTAGGTGGTTGGCAGTGACACCATGTTTTGTATACATTGTTTACTTTTGTGGCTTGATACTTTTTAGGTTGAAAATGACATTTCTGCATTCACCTATGAGAAGACGCTAATGATGGAGCAGAGGTCACAGATGCTGAAACAGATGCAGTTGTCAAAGAATGAGCGGGAGAGAGAGGTATGTGCACTGGAAAGAAGGAGGTAGGTAGGGTCAGCGCCGTCCGGCCCCAGATGTGGGATTGGTGCTGATGGGGCAGAGGGCAGCCCAGCAACGCACGGCTCTGGATTGACAGCGTTCCTGTGGCGTTTGGCATTGACTGTTCAAGAAGAGCAAGCATGGCTACCTGTACCCGTTGGTACAGTGTGCCTCGAGGGCTGGCATCTTTGTGGTCACGTCATTCCTAGGAAAGGTACAGGTGGTGGATAACAGGACATCACCTCTTTTGAGGTTGTGCCCTCAGGGGTTTTGCTGTACAAACTCCAGATTCTTAGATGTGGTTTTGCAGTGGCAGATTGGGTGGAGAGAATGATTCTCTGTGGGTGCAGTGGTAACGTGTGGTCACAGGGGCACAAGAACCCTCTGCCTCCCACCACTTTGTGACCTCACTGTCTGTGAGAATTGGCCATGGTTAGCAGGTGGGTCATGTGACTGACAGCTAGAATCAGAGCAGTGATCACCCCAGGTTCTTAGTAGAGTTGGTGGAGCAGGAGACAGAACTAGGACCCATACAGAATGACTTCCATGTCAGTGGACAGAGATTATAGCATGGACGCCTGCTGACTGGCTCCAGCACTGTCTGGGAAGATTCAGTGGCTTTGTTTCTCTCACCATCCCTGTGGGCTGTAGGGTATCCCAATGGCAACTCGTCTGTTCTGGCTTCAGCCAGGACAAAGAATACTGGATTAAGTGGTATCCTTACCCTAGAGAATTACTTAACTCAGATAAAGGAGGATTTGGGGTAGGAGGGATGGCATTCAAGAGTCTGACTTCAGCAGGGATGTGCCTCCATGTGGCACAGAGGCCACTAGTTTGTTTGGAGCAGCTCAGCAGGGTGGGTGGAACCTTCAGTTGCACGCTAGTATGTGGGTAAGCATCAGGCTCTTCTTCCCTGTGGAAGCTGTGAAGAAGTTAAGGCCATGTTGCGGGTGAGGGCACTGAAGGACCATGAAGGTCAGACATAGCTGAGTTGATCCATGCTGCCATCTGAGGAAGTCAAGGTTGAGCCTTACTTTGTGGGTCTCCATCCTGGAGGCCCCTGATGACCCCTGCTGTACAGAAAGGACCGAATGGCTCAGCATGAGTAGCATTCCCTGGTGGATCTTGACCCACCCTGGCTGGGGTTCTGCAGGTGAGCAGGCAGCGAGTTCTTACCCACACTGGCTAAGGCTATGAGAGTCAGGCAGGTGGCAGTTCCTCACCCAGCCAGACTCACTTGTCTGGACCCCACAGAGAGTATGCCCTTATGTACCCTCATCAGCCAGTGGCTCACTCACATTGTCAATATGAAAAAGTCAAGTGGCCACCTCTTGCTGCCCTTGAGACACTGATTTGTCCTGTAGACATTTGTGAGTCCTGGTTAGGAGGGCTTCCATGTGGGGATCTCTATGTCTTCAGTTGCATGTTGCCCCACTTAGCCTCCATGTGGGTGGATGTGCTTACTGGACCAAGGCCTCCTTGAGTCTTTTGTCCCCACTGGAGTCCTAGAAGTTTCCTCTCTGTTTGAGCTTTTGCTGTGACTCTATGAGACAGATACCGTGTTCCCTTTTGTCCCTGGCTGTTGACAGCCCAGATTGAGAGAATTGGTGATGTCTCTCATAGCCCGGACAAGAGGAAGAACTGTTCAGACCTTTGTCCCTTGACCTAGGGTTGCAGGTTGGTCTCAAAGAAATCTTTAAATATTCACCCCACTCCCTTGGTGCCAAGTCACTGGATGGGGCTGTATAGATAGGCACTCCCCTTGTTCATCCTCCCAGGACTACTAGGCACCACCCATTTATGACCCTCCAAAGCCTCTGTGAGTCTGGCCAGCCCTGCTTCCCTGGCAGCCAGAGGGGTTGAGGCAAGCCCCTCTCTAAGATAGAAACTGCCATAGAGGTATACCATGGTGTGTATGCTGGTAAGGGTTGATGATTGAGAGGTCAAGGGCTACACCAAGTAAGGCGTCTATGGCACCAGTGTAGCTCAGCAGAGTCCTGGATCCTTTTTTCTGCTTTTAAGGCAGGAAAGTGAGGTAGGAGGAGGTGGTGGAGGGAACCAAAAGTCCATCTGGTAGTACAAGAGATAGGGAGACCCTGTGGGGTGAGGACAGTGCCAGGACCCTCTGTGGAGCTGCTGTCCAGTGGTTGAGGGGTCCTCACCAGTTGCACATGAATCCTCTTGGTTTATTCTAAACCTCCTTGCCTCCCTGGTCAGGCTCTCTCCAGGGTGGCTTTCAAGAGCCACTGTCTGTTCCGAACTTCTGCTGTCCCTTCACCAGGCCCAGCTGATTCACGACAGGAACACAGCATCCCATACCACTGCAGCTGCTAGAACCCAAGCCCCTCCAACACCTGACAAAGTGCAGATGACATGGACAAAAGAGAAACTCATTGCAGAGAAACACAGGAACAAGGACACCAGTGCATCAGGGTTCAAAGACCTCTTCAGCCTAAAGCCGTGAGTGTCTGTGTGGGCTGGGCCAGTGCACAGTGAGGACAGACTCCTATTCCTGCCCTCTAAAGAATTTTGGAAGGCAGATCACTAGCCCACAGGCCTTCAGAGAACTGGGACCAACCCAAGGCTATGCTGTCAGTGCCAGTGAACCAGGTCACGAGGGATTGGGGTGTGAGCCTTACTCTCCTGCTGCTAATGACTTTCCACAGCTAGGAGAGAGCAGCTTATTCCCCGTGGAAAGGTGGAGCTCCAGAGCCCCGATAGTCTAGGCTGCCGCCATGGACCTCTGGGGCCCCCATCATTTTGTCTGACTTGAGAACAGCAAGACTGAGGTCCTTGTGGCTATCACAGAGTTATGGGGATGCCATCATGACAGGTTTAGTTAAGTCCTACTGACATACCCCCCAAGCCTGAAAGAGGCCAGAGCCCCCTTTAACTGGGTCTTCTTGGTGGGATGATACTAAAGCTCCAAGTTCCTAGGGAGGGAAAGAGGGCTTTGGGTCCTGTGGAATGAGAATCCATTGGAGGACCAAGGCCAGCCATTTTACCAGCTTAGCATGGCCACCAGTACTTGAATTGGCTCGACTGTGTGGAGCCCTCTGCTGGAGTAACCTGCTCTTTGTGTTCTCTTCCATGTAGAGAGTGGGGAAACCTGTAAGTGCACCTTTGTTTTTAACCTCTTAGACCGAGTTGCCTTGCATGCCTACGTGTGTACAGCCCTGTGTGTATGTAGAGCATCCTGTTGACCTCACTGCCTCCCCTCAGAGTGGCTCAGGACACATACCCAGATGTCATTCCCTAAGTGACACCAAAGACAGTGTCAGAGGGCTGGTTCTGAGCTGCTCTGAAAGGGAGCAGGTGTGTGCTTCCTGCAGCAATGTGCAAGTTCACCCACATCCCTCCGGATCGACTCAGTCAACATAAACTTGCTTTCAGCTCACCATCCATCCAGGAGGCTTCCATTCTTTGCTCTCCACTGAGAAGGGGATGTGGATCAATTCTGTGTGATCAGACTACCTATGTGTGAGCTCTTGGACTGGACATCAGGGCCAGGAGTCAGGCAGGGATCCAAAGTCTGAGGGTCCAGGTGCCACACCCATGGCTGGGAACATTCTAGGAAGACAGACTGAGGTTGCCTGGAGATGTTGCTCTGGTCCTTTCTTCTGTGTTGTCCTTGTCCTGCCTCCCTCCGGTCATTCTGTGCTGTTGTCCCTGACAAACAGGTGTGCACAAGATACTGGTAAGGAGCTCTTGGTTATATGACTGTACCTGAATTACTCAGATACTTGAGGGAACCTTGAGAAGCTTGGCCAACTAGGGAAGCTGAGCCACCCAGGCTTCCTGCTCCCTGCAAATCTAAAAGCCTCCTATCCCCATAGTTTATTAAAACACATAATTATGTAGGCACAGCAACAGGTTTTGCCCCACACCTCTTGTACACATGTACCTATACATATATATAGATGTATGGGGAATCTTGGTGTAGGGTACTTACTTGTCTTTCAAGACCCTGGCTTGCCTTACTTAGCCAAGGTCAGGAAGAGGCTCTAGTGATCAGGCCCATTTCCTGGTTAGTCTAGCAAGAGATGTGCTTCCTTTCACAGTTTCCCTGGATCATATGTGGCTGTGGATGTGTGTTGGTTAGAGTGCATGTGTGTACCAGTTAGAACATGTGTGCACCAGTTAAAGCTCATGCATGTGTTGTCAGTTAGATGAGCATTGTGCTGGATTGAGTACATTGTGTTTGTTTACTTGCCAGTGTACCCACCTGCATGTGTGTTGGTGTGCACCTGTTAGCATTTGTAGACATTTGAGTGCATGTATTTTCTATTTTGGATGGTCTTGGGCATCTCTGCTGATAGCCAGCCAAGGACATGTGACTTTATCTCCTGCTGTCAAGACCGCTGTGTAGACTTACAGTCCCAGGTCTGGACATTGTCTAGAAAGTTCATTTGTACAAGGCATTTTTCTGATTAACTCTGCTGTGTTACTGGGAGCAGAGGTGGGATTTGGTTAGCTTTCAGAACTCAAGGACCTTTCCTGAACCCTCTGGTGTCTCTCTAGTTCCAGCAGGACATGCCACATGGAATGGATAACAGGCCAGACCCAGAACTGACACTCAGGTTCCATGTGGCTGCTGTACGCTCTCACACTAGGCTCTTGCATTTCATGCAGTTTGGGAACTGCTGTTGGACAGAACACACAGTAATTGTGCCCTTTCCATGCAGTGAATTCAGGGTTCCTGTAATGAAAGGCTTGGATGGTGCCACAGAGTCTGACCTATAATTTTATCAAATTAAACTGAAGAGAGAAGATAAAGGGCCCATGACTCTTTTTTTTCCCCCCTGGAGAACGGCAGTTACAAGCTGATATATTTGGCTTAGAGTTGAGTTGATCAGTGGGTGTGATCCTGGGGCATCTCAGGACCTCTCTCTGACCCTCAAATGGCAGCTTCATCTTCCTGTCCCTGTATCTGAGGCACAGATGCCTCTACTCAGAAGGGCTGCAATCAAGACTGCATGGGCCGATGAGCAGGCTGGCCACAGATTCTGCCCTATGTCCTGAACGCAGGGATGTGTCAGATGTCCCAGAACAGATAGAAACGTAGATTCGTGGGACAGGTAGTGCTCTGTGGCGAAGTTTCCTGAACATTGGTTCTACATGCAGTTTATCTAGTTCTTTAGAGAGGGGATGTATGGTAGATGAGAAGGCTAGCCTCTGTCTGGCAGGTACCTGAGTACTTCTCTGTGCTAGTGAGGAGTACAGAGCCCCAGACAGCAACAGAACACATGGTGTAGAGCTCAGTGATGTTCTGCTCACTCCAGAGGCTGCAAACAAGTATCTAGCCACACAGTGCTAGAAGCTCTTATTTCTTAGTTACAGCTTGGAAGTGTCATCTGGATTGGCTAAGGGCAGGAAAGAGGGTACCTGAGCCCAAACCCAGTTCTCTGCTGACTCCCAGCGGCAGCACGGAACTCAACAGTACCTGGGTGGCGGTGTCATGACCTCTCCAGACCTGAGTACTGTGTACACAGTTCAACAGATCTGCTACCTGGCAGCACCAGATGTGTGGTCAGGAGGGTGCCGGGGATTCAGCAGTTGTACCACTGCCCTGAGAGGCAGGCCAGTTCCCATGTCTGCCCAGACAGCTGCTGTGCCCCACACCCCGTTTGCCTGGACTGATGGCTGCTTCGCAAGTGCAGCTTACTGAATGCGTTGTAGTTTATCTGCATTACTTTATGGTCACTAGAAGCTTAGCAGTTTAGTGATGCCCTGTTCTAAAATATCTAGAGCCAAATGCTTTCTGCTGCTAAGTAAGTCACCCCATACCTGACCTCATGATTCGCTGAGCCCTTCCTAGCATACATGAACCAAACAGGAGAGCTGGGCAGGCTGCAGGCCTCCAGCTCACTGTGCTGCCCACTGTACCACCCTCCTCCCAGGGACCAGTCCAACGTCAGGAGGATGCATACTGCTGTGAAGCTCAATGGTGTTGTCCTCAACAAGTCCCAGGATGCACAACTGGTCCTGCTGAATATGCCAGGCCCTCCGAAAAATCGGCAGGGGGATGAGAACTGTATCCTTTGCAATGTTTCTTGCTGGTGGGGTGAACAGTATTACAGCTACGGCACTGTCAGGCCTAGTTCCTCTTGTTCTTGGAACCTCAATTCCTATGAGCTGGGGAAGGCATGTGGGGTGCCCCTAAGACAGGCAGTGGTTTGAGGTACAGTGAGGGGTTCACCTGGGCCCATCAGTGCCAGAGCATGCTTTTCTACCTGTTGTGTGCCCTGAATTGCATTGGGGACCTAGAAGATAGGACAGAGGTAGGCAAGTGCCATGGAGTCTGGATACACTGGCTGGTGGGGTCCTTCCTAGCATTTGGAGAAATGACATTGCATTTGAGCTCCTGAGGATGAGTGATGGGATCAAGCACAGGGCCTTGAGTATGCTAGTAAGCACTCTGCCTAGGCCACAACCCCATCCCAGGGTTTCCTTTGACACCCGATGTGGGGCAGTGGCAAATCCATCTGGTGTGTCCCTGGGTGATAGGCCTTGATCCAGAGCGGCATAAACTAGGACAGAAACTGGGTTCCCTCAACGCCCAGCAAGTGCACTCTGACCCTAAGCCTTCCGGAATAGACAGCAAACCCTCAGGAAGAACTGAGCCCTTGCTCTCCTCCATGTGCCTGACACTCTAGGTCTCAGTGGCCTCCCTCCCACAAGCAGAGCTGTCATTATAGCCTGGATGGGTGTCCTCCGAGCTTAGTCTCCCCAGTGGCACATGAGGAGGACAGATGTAAGTTTCACAGCTCAGTCTGTTGGCCACAGCCTTGACAGTTTGTACTTTGCTGGTGTCAAGGTATCTCTGGGGTCTTGTTGGACAGCCACTGGGGACCACATTGGCAAATGAGGGAGACGTCTTCTCAGGTTTCCTGGTCAGAGACCACCTAACCACCAGGCTTCCTGTGACCCAGTTGCCTATTGGTTTCAAGTGGATAGGGTTAGTAACTGGAAGCTCCAGGAATCTCTGCCGTCTGGAGGTAGCAGTTTCCTTCCTATTGTTTCCTAGCACCCCCCCCACCCCCTCATTTCCTCTGTCCTACCGTTCCCTAGCCCCTTGGGGTCTGCCCACCTGCCACTGGCCTTGGCTTCCCCGGGCTGACTACAGTATGAACTGGAGTCCTTTGTGCGGTCGGTCAGTTGAGATTGGTATGGCCTTAACTGTCACCACAGACATGGAGTTTCTTGAGGTCTTGACCGAGGGGCTGAATAGGGTCCTCCTGGTCAGGGGTGGTGGCCGGGAAGTCATCACCATCTACTCCTAACACCTGTAGCCCGGACACACCTGGACGGGGTCAGGACTGTGTAGCAGCCGACGCCAGGCTTGGGCCCTCCGGCATGCCGATGGCTGATGGCCGCTGCCCTGGCACTGCCCTCCCAGATGCTGCAGTGATTTTGGTCACACATGGCTTCTCACAGACATAACACCCTAGGCTTCCTCCAAGCAGAAGATGCTCCAGGGGAGCGCCTAGAGCTGATCTGACAGGAATGGCCCCTTGCATCATTGTGGGCAATGGTAGGTATACCCAGGGACTCTGGGGTCAGCTCTTTCCAGCACAGGCAGGGCCTCACCTCCAGACACTAGGATCTTTCCTGTGGACGACTGTCCTGTATTTTATGGCAGTTACATTTCCTGTCTACCCTGTCCAGAACACATGAACAAGCACACAGTTCCTTGGGCTAGAATGCCAGTGGGCTGTTCCCCACGGGCGCCTGCCTTCCTTGCTCATTTGCGTAGCCTTGCTGTGCTTTCTGTACAGTAAGCAAGCTGGGCACTGTCCACGCTGACCTCCTCACTCCTGTCCACACTCCTCAGGCACGGCTCAGGGCACCACTGGGAAGTGAGCTGGTGTTTACAGGGTAGGAGTGGGTCATCCTTTGGGTGGGTGGTGCCTGCCAGCTGTGTTCCCATCTGAGTTAATGCCCTAGGAGCGCCTGCAGAGAGAGAACTTTGGTTCTGCAGAGTCAGGGCTACCTGCAGCCAGTCTGCTTTTTCTTCTCATGGGAACCCAGACACTTTACTTCATAAGCACTGAGCTGGGAACCTCAAGCAGGTGACCACAGAGAGCCACAGTGTGAAAACCAAACAGCAGGAACACTGGGAGTTCTGCGCACAGTCCATGACAACAGGAGCCTTCCAGAGTGTGAACCATGATGTGGCTCAGCATACCGCTTTGCACATATGACATGCCGTCCCATCCCCCACCCTCCTGGGAGAAGAACAAGCCCCAGCCCAGCACCCTCAGCATCAGCAGCCATGGCCCTGGGTGTTTCTGGCTGAGTCTCTTGTCCCCTGCCATGGACAACCTTACTTAGCTGAGGCCACAGACACCTCTGTACTTTTCAAGAACCTGACAGATGATTTGCACTTTACCCTTGTGCACTCTGCTCTGCAGGTCATGGTCTGTTCAAAGGCTGTGGGCAACAGCAGCGATCCGTTCCTCATGTTCTGTATGATGTATTTATTTATTTAATCCTCCCTGGGGAAGCTTGATAGAGATAGCTTCTGTGTGGATGCCCCATGCTGCCAGGCCCTGGGCCATCTCTGGCTTCCTCCAAGAGAATCAATCCTGTCCATATTCAGGAAGTTCCCGTTGGGGTAGAGGCCAAGTTTGCACCTATAACGGGTTCCTCAGACGCTGTTAGGCAGCCAGAGGTCAGCTTGCCAGAGTAACTGCTGCCCAGCATGTATCCCCATCAGCATAGTGGTTTCCACTCCTGCTCTGACTTTGGTTCAGACTCCTGAGCAGAGCAAGTGGGGCACCTCTGCCAGCCATTAGGAATGCCCTAGTTGGTAGGCCTTTCCAGGTTCTGGGTCACTGCTCACAAGAGCCCCTGTCAAGAGTGTTGGCCTCCTTTCTCTTGCAAACTCTGTGTTCCTGGTAACTGTGGCCATTCAAATCAGTCTCATGTTTTCCTTTTATAGGCTTTTGTCTTTGTATGAATTTGTTAGTAGAAGAGTAAAATTCTATGAAATATAACTGTTTGAAGAACCTCGTGTGTCTTACTTACCATAAAAACCAGTGACGGAGAAGATGCACTTACTCAGTCCTTCCCAGAGCTTCTCGGAGAGGTCCACTGCAGGGCTGACTCAGGGCTAGGGTTGACCCTCCTGCATCGGAGAAGTACTACAAAAATACTAAGAGGAACTCTCCTGCCAGCTCGTTAGGTTTGATAACTGCAAATTCAATACTATCATTGTAGGGACTCAAGGCAGAATTTATCTAAGGATGAAGGTCCCAGAATCATCACAGTACACAAGTGGGGCTATCATCCAGAAAATGGGGAATGGGTAAGAGTGATGAGTCATTGGGATACAGAACTGTGCAGCCATGGGAATGGCATTGGGGCTCCCAAAATTGTTAAGTACGTTATGTCTGTGACCCAGGACATATCCCCATTAACCTGCTCCCTAGCATTCATCATGGCATTATTCATACCCAGATGTCCATGCAGTGGAACAGTTTGATCACAGACACATGTGGCAGCCGCACAAACCTGGGAGACCTGCTCAGAGAGCAGCTGACGCTCAGCTCAGCCTGGGCTGTGCTGGTTCAGACGGTGAAGGCAATGGATGCCAAAGATGTGGCCTCTTTAGATAGTACTAAAGCCAGCTGAGGATGGCAGGGACCACTTTCTGCTTTCAGAACTTGCCTTGGTAGCAGGTAGGAGCAGAGGGGCTGTGAGCCCAGGTCTGAGCCCTGAAGAGACAGAGCTACCCTAAAGGTTTAGAGGAACAAGGGCCCTACATTTGCCTGAATTTGCAAGGAAAGGAAGGAAGAGACCTTCATGTGTGAACAGAGCACATGGCCAGCTCAGGGCAGTGAAGTCCAGCTCACACTTGAAAGGGCATCTGACTAGAACCCAGAGTCGGAAGTTCGTCCTGAAAGTGACGGGGTGCCTGCTGAGATGGGCGTCTTGGCGACACCTTTGTTCCCCTGACGGTTTTTATTTGTCAATGTACAAATACCAGGTTGTTCAGTTCTAAGAGCACACAGCAGCCACAGCCTCCACTTACACAGCCAAGGCCTTTTGTTTCCCTCACAATAGCCACCCTTTTCTGTTGCTAGGTACTACCAACTCCCATGGAGACACCTTCCTGGCGCCCAGCGCAGAGGAGGCTAAGCATTGCAGCTTCTGGCTGTCATGCCTCTGTCTCCACTAGCAACATTGCAGTTTGACTTATAGGCGGTCGTGGAGGCCTGAGTCAACCCAGGCCAAGTTTCTGCACCTCAGCAGACCCACTGTCCTCATCTGCGTGTGCAGACACTAGTGACCACGTCCACAGTGGCTAACTGTTGGAGAACACAAGTGATTGGGCGGGGGAGGGGGAGGCAGTCTCCCTGTATAGTCCAGGTTGGTCTTGAACTATCGCTCTTGATGGAGCCTCCCACAAGCGTGCACCGCCACATCTAACTAAATGATCTGGTTTTTTGTTTTTGTTTCATTTTGTTCACAAATGCTTTCCCATCTCTTTAAGCCTCATACATGCAGCACTGGCACCATGGATCCTGCTGCTAAGGCGTGGTCCCTCAGCTTGCTGGAGTGGTGCTGACTCCTCTGCTTAACGTTCACTTAGTGGCAGGTGCTCGGCTCCCTCCACGTGCTTGTTAGGACTCCCACCTGCCCTGAATTTCTAAAGGATGAAGCCAAAGCCCAGACCTGGCAGAATCTCCCCTCTTCCTAGGTACTCAGCTGAACCATGGACCAAGGTGTCTTTAGGGATAGCCTGTGTGATTTCTCTCAGCCTGAAAGGACCTCTTAATGCTGCATACTGAGAAACAAGCTAGGTGGCCATGATGATTCCTACCCAATCCCACTGCTGTGGTGCGGGCAATGGAGCCGCAAATGTGTACCATCTCTACATCCATGACATAGGGACTTTAGTCATATTGTAAGGAAAGTCATTTTTATATTCAGGAGCATGTATGTGATTTCTAGCTGTGAAGTGACCAGCAACAGCCTTCTGTGGGCTATTAATCCCCAGGTCTCCCTATGCATGTGGGACCAGCTCACAGGAGACATTACACTCAGATCTTCAGGAATTACGTAGAATTTAGTGTTTAAGGAGAGACGATAAGGTGTTGCTTCTCTGTTGAATATGAATGTTTGCATAAGCCATGGCCATGTGGCTGATATGGTGCCCAGTGTCTGCCAGCATGAGGTAAATCCTGGGTTTAGAGTTCTGGTTTTTCTTAGACCTTAGTAAGAATTACTATAGAGTTGTGTATATCAACCAACACTAGCCAAGATGATTCTACATCACTCACCCTTCACAATATGTACCTGTCATCTCCACTGGCAGCTACAAGGTATAGGTAGACTGACCACAGCTCTCAGAAAAGTCTGTTTTAATACAAGGTATGGCATGTTACAGAATGCACAATTTCTTAAGCTAAGAAGCCATGATGCTACCTGCACAAACTCACAAGAGGTAAATTCCCCTTGCAGTGTCCTGTTCTGGTGGAGCCAAAAGACCATGGCTTATTGAGGTTCCACACCCTTGCAGCCCTTGTAGAAGGGACACATAAGTGTCACTTGGCTATGATACAAGAATGAGCGCAGTCTAGGTGAGGGCCTCCAGCATGGTACCTGATCCATCCCCTCCCAACCTGTCTGGGTCTTATCCACATCCACCTAGGATGCTGGAAGCTCTGGAGACCAAGCCTTGAGCTGCCCGCTGAACATCACCCTGCCCTTCTGCTCATTCATGCCCCCTCCACATTTGCTGATACTCTGACCTCTTTGTTTTGCTTTGTGTGACATGTTGGAAACTAAGGACATGGTACGCTGAAGAAGAACCACTTCCCAAGCCCAACCCGCTGACTACAATGAATAAACCTCACAGAAAGCTTTACCATTTCCATTCACTCCTGGTCTTGTGCCACGAACAACTGGGGCACCCAAAGGTCAGTGACCACAAGGATACGAAGAATGTCTAGGCACAGTCCCTTGAACATCCTAGGACCACACTGCATCAAATGTAAGAGCAGATGTTTTTCTGCCCTCGTGTATGGGCTTTCTGGATCACACAGGAGCATTTGTTACTGAGAATCATCAGCTGCATCAAATGTGCTGGTATCCAAATGGCATGGAGAAGGAAGGCTTTGTCCATGAATATCCAGCCTGGTGCCATCTCCCTGGTGTCCACTTGACATCTGCAGCTGGGTGTTGGATCGGGGAATGCTGTACTCTCTACTGGGCACATGCCAGCACCTGCTCTGTGTCCCTGAGGGCATGTGGGCAGAGTACTTATTTGGGTGCTAGGATGGGTGGAAGTGGTGGTGATGGTGGTGGTGGTGGTGCTCATGGTGGTGATGGTGTTCATGCCTCTGGATCACAGGCACCATGTAGCCCTCGGGCCCTAGCATGGGAGGCAGGTCCCGTACCACTTCATGCTCCACCATGGTAGGCTGGCCATGTCCCTTGAGTGGTGAGTGGCCTTCTCTGCCCTTCTGCCGGTACCGCTTGTGACCATAGGGCTGTGGTGGGGGCTGTGGTGGGGGCTGCGGAAGGTGGTGGCCATCCTGAGCACCCTGGGGCAGCGGGATGGCCTGCAGGCAATAGTTGAGCGTTTTCCCTGGTTTGCTGCTGCCTGGTGCCCCAAGAGGTTTTCCTGGGCCCTTGGGAGACCTGAGGAACTGCTTCTCCTGCCCCTTGATCCGAGGCTGCGCAGCCAGGGCCCGGACAGCAGGCTCATTAGTTGGTACGACATGGTCAGCCAGGACCTGGGACCTGCGGTGGTGTATAGCATAGGCGTCGGACTCCTGTGATCGGGACCTGCTTGGAATGTGTGTGGCCCTGCCATGATGTTCTTGCCTGGCCTGTTCAGGTGGTGACCCTGGGGACAAGACAGAGTGGTGGCCCACAGTAAGGCTTGGGACACATGTCATCTCTGCACTATGGGCTTGAACAGAGGTGACCTGCAGGCTGGGTCACAGCTCAGATGGCCAAATGCCCCAAGCTGGGCAGGGAGAAGAGGTCACGGCTCAGTTCCAGATAGATCTTACATCCCAGAAGGGAGTCAGCCCCTCATTAAGGACCCTGGGTGTCACTATGTCACTCCTTAAAGGGGCTTGGCCACCCTGGCAACTTAGTGCTTGGCTCAGCTGGCCCTTCATCCCTGTGGTGGAGGTCCGATTAGTAGAAATTCTCTACTAGCATAGTCAGAGCCCTGTCCAGGACACGAGGGGGCATCAGAAAGTTGTGTCATATTAAGGGACACTCCAGTGAAGGACCAGAATTAATTCATTAATATATCCCCTGTCCCTCTCTCCACCACACACAGAGAAAGAGGGAGGGAGGGAGGGAGGGAGGGAGGGAGGGAGGGAGGGAGGGAGGGAGGGAGGGAGATAGAGAATGAATCAGACTTTCAAAATAACCTGGTAGCAGTGGCCTCAGTACGTGGGGCCAGTTGTGGTCAAACTCCCCACTAAACTCTTTGGGTCCCCATCTATCTCTTCAGATGCCCCCATCATTAGAGGATTGAAGCTCTAGTATCTAGCACACAGGGCCAGCCCTTCCTGGGTGAAGGTCAACTTCAGCCAGGGACCTCTAGCTCAGGTTGTCTGGAACAGACTGGAGGGACTGTTCGGAGACACTGTCACAAGGTTCAAATGGCCTGAGTGAACCCCCCAAGGGATGCCTGGTAGAAGTGGGGTGCTAGTGGGGGACTTGGCCTCCAGCTTTCAGAGTACCAGCCAGGATGCAGTTCATGAATCTCTAAAGGAACATTCAGTAGAGCAGGACAGGTATCTACAATGCTGGCTGACCACCTCTTCTAGCTAATATGCCAGCTCCCCCAGCTGGAAGGCTCCTGAACCTAAATGCAGTAGTTTTATATTTTTCCCTAAGCCAGAGCATGTCTCAAACACATACCTGGATGTTTAACCTCCTTGCTTTCCAGGCCCCTGCCAGTGGCAGGAGGGTAAGATGTGCATCCACATCTAGGCAAAGGATGATGGGATGTCCAAATGAGGTATGGACACCTGGGACCCAACACCATCGGAATTCCAGAGCCCCCTGCCTACCTGCACCTTTAGGGAGGAATCTACGCCCAGAGGGTAGATACAAGGTGGGGGTCCTCCAGTACCTACCAGGACCAAACTTAGATGTGTAGTTTTCGATGCCAGCAAGGTCTAGGTAGTGGTTTCTGCGCTCTGTGTTCTCATCCACACAGTAGGGTACTCGCACAGAGCAGGTCTGGGAATCAGCATTGGGCTTCCTGTGTGCAGCAGAGAGGATAGGACTGACCATGTACTCATGGCCAGAGCTTCAAACATCCTATGACAGGGGTGCCTGCAGAGGTGGATGGTTGTCTAGGAGCCCTAAGTGGGAACTTGAACTAGTACCCACTGTCTAGAGAAGGCAGAAGGGAGGCAGTTGGGCATTGTTGTATGTTGTCCAGAGAATTAAGGTCCACAGCTCATTACGGCAGCCTACCAGGACCCAGGATCCCATCACAGGTCTCACAAGGCTTGAGTGGCCCTAAACATCGGGGTGTTCTCTGGTCACCTAACTGGGGCCACAGTGGCCCCTGCTCCCTTCTTTTGCATAGGCATGGTGCTCAGCCTCACTCAGGTACCATCACCCTTCACAGCACACAGGACCTACCTATTTCAGCACTCCTCCTGACAAGGAATTGGGGAGGCCTGCAGGATGCAACCCCCTGGCCCCATACCTCACCTGCTGTAGGCAGACAGCCTTCGGTCAGCCACTCGGGGGTCCTCTGTGAGCTCACTCTCTGTTCTGCCACGAGTGGACTCCCGGTCTGAAAGGAAGGTGTGACACACTCTCATGCCTCACTGTGCAGTTCACTCATCCCCTGCTCACCTGCTTGTCCGTGCTTCCACCCACGCATTCTGCCTGTCCTTCACCCATGCATTCTTCACGTCTCATGAATCCATCCACCCACTCATTCTGTGTTGTTGTCATTGAGTTGTTTTTTTGAGACAGAGTCATGCTGTAACCAATGCTGGCCTTGAACTTCTAACCCTGTTGCACCCCTAGTGCTTGGATTGGAGGCCTACACCACAATGCCCTTTGTTAATGAATTACTTTTCTTGCTCATCCATCCATCCACTCACTACGCAAAGTTTTGTCCCCTGCCAGGTACCGGGTCCTGTTTGGGACATTGTAGAAACAGAATCTTTGACTGAAAGTGGTTGGGGGACATGAACAATGCTGATATCCAGGGGTCAATGGTAGAGAGATAAGTGCTACAGAGAAGAGCAAGGATGAAACATAAATTAGGTGGCTGTGGAAGTGGCCTGTCTTAGGGGTCGTGCTCATGGGGATGGCACCATTTGAAGAGGAAGGCTCCTGGCAGAGACCCCTTACCTTGGCCAGGGGGAGGACATTCCTTCCTCTTGCTGGAGGGCTCAGGGCTGACAGTTAGCTTCACTCGGAGGGTCTTGCTGCTGCCCGAGGAGTGATTGACAGAGGCATCAACAACCTCATAGATGGTGTGCATCAGACTGGACATGTCCTGGGACCAACATGACAGACATTTCTCCCTTCTTTTCCAAGCATGTATTCATCCCCTAGCCACAGCAGGCACCTTGGGTCCACTTACTCCCCATCAGAGACTGCTGTATCTTATGCCCAGAATTGCCCCAGGATGTCATGCATGGCTTGAAGGTGGCCCTGCTGTCTGTCCTTAAGCCACATCTCTTACATTCAAACATTAGGTCAATGAGCAGGTGAACTTTTCAGCGTCCGTGTCACATGGCCCATGCAGATGCCTTCTCTGCACTCCAAGGACCCAGGCTGCTCTGGGAGGGACTCTTGTCCCAGGCTTGGCCTAGGGGACATCACAGCTATAGGGAAAGGCCACACTGGACTTGATGGGGAGATGTGTAGACTTCCAGAGTAAGGAGACACTGATACTAGCTAGCTGAGGATGTGTAAGTGGGTCCCCACTCTGCCTCCCCTTCTATCTCAGGAAAGTTCTAGTCTCTTCCTTCTCTCCAGTAAAGGCTCGCTCTGTCTCTCTGTCTGAGGACCCAGACATCTGTCCATCTGTCTACTGAATCAGACTGGTTCCAGATCTCAAGAGGCCACACCCCTGACCTGAGCCCCCATCCTATGGGTGGTCTGACGCATGTGGGCACATTACCTCTCTGGTGACTTTCCCACTGTTGTCAAAGTCATACAGTGTGAAAGTCCACTCTTGGCGGTTGTCTTCTTCCACTGAGACATCACACTGGAGGGCCTGTAGGCGGTGTGCAGGGATGGGAGGCAAGGAAGAGTCATGTGGGACTGGGAAGGCCCCAGCTGTAGTTCTTTTTCGTTTCCAGCCAGGACGAGGAAGCTCAAGGGCAGTTGGCTGCAACCCTCAGTCCCTGTCCTTGCCCACCTCCCCTTACCCCCTCCTAATGATGTACTGACACCATGCCTCATGACTCAGTTTCCCCCCTGTGGCATCTGTCCCTGTGCATGCAAATACTCAGGATCACTTTGAGTAAGAGGAATTAGAACCAAGTGTTCTTGCTGCTCCCCTGCCTGTGGGGTAGGAGACCCTGCTGTTGTTCCCTGTCCAGTAGTGCTGGATACCCATTCCATATGGAGACCCATCTGCCCAGCATGGCCAAGTTCACAGCCATACCATGCAACCCACCAGAGCAGCACATTATAGTCCTGCTTTAAGATCTCAGGGAGGTTGAGGAAACCACAGGGCTGGCATGGTCATGGTCCCCATTTAGGGCCACCACTATTCATCCCGGGTCCTAGGGACCCACTCATGGAGGTGTGCAGGGAAAAGGACTTACATCAATGTTCAAATGCTTCTTGCTGGCTCTTAGTGGGCCCTCGTGGCCTGCTGCCCTCTCCCCGTCGTCCATGCTGAAGAGCTGCCCCTGACCCTCATGGCCCTCAGACTTCTCAGGGGGCAGCACAACTGTGGGGACAAAAGGAGGTGAGGCAAGGCCCGTCCCATGTGAGCAGCATGAGGACAGGGGAAATGGGTTGGCTGTCTCGGATCTCTTCTGTGCTGCATGGTACTGAGCTAAGAATGCTCCTGTAGAATAGAGAGAGGCCTCACCTGGGTTAGCCTCAACCTGATGGCTCCCAATGAGCAATGTCTCCTCTAGGCTGACACTGTACAGAGGGGGTGGGAGAAGGCCCTTCAAGATCATAACAGAGTGGTCTCCACTCCAGAGTCCTCCAGGGGAGTGAGTTCCTGTATCACCAGGCTTTTCTCCTCATTCTCATGGTCATTTTCTAACACCTTCAATCCAGAACCCACTGACAACGACACGCGGGCTATCTGATGGCCAAAGTCTTGTCTACCCTGACTCCCTATATGGATGGATAAGAAGCCCTGTTCTGGATTCACATATCCTCTAGGTCTCAAGCTGTGTCCTCAGGAAAGGGGCCCAGGGCCATTGGTCAGGCGTCTGTCCAGGTATGAGCTAAGAGGATAACCAGTGCCTGACTTCCAGCAGGCAGCACTGGGAGCCCCTCTGGGCTTCAGCAGATGTCTGAAGGCCAGTCCTTTGCACCTACTAGTATCCTGTAAGAACTTACGACATCTCTGGGTGGGGCTGACTCCACCAAAGATGCATGCATGTGAGACTCAGGTGGGGTTCAAGTCACAGGTGGCATGTTTAGGACTGCTCCACCACTCCACACTGTTGCAATAAGTAGCCATGATGTTAGCTCAGAATTCAAGAGCACCAGTCCATGAAGCCCAGCCTCTCTGCTCAGTCCCAGAACTACAAACACAAAATGAACAAGTGTGTGGGGACACTGTGGCTCAACATTTTGCTTCTCCCACTGACTGATCCAAGCTGCCTGCTTGGTACAGAATCACAGATGATTGAGGCTGCTGCTTACTCAAAAACTAACTGCTCTTCAGACTAGGACCCAACTGACCCTGACTCTTATATGCCAGTGTTGAGGGTTCTGTGGTATGAGCCCTCAAGTCAGGGTGAAGTCTGGGAACATTTGCTAGAGCTGGACTCACCTTCTAGGGAGCCCTTGTCTTCCCAGAAAGGCCCCTCCTTAGGGTCCCCATTGGGCAGCTCCTGCAAAAGAAGAGCCACGTATAACCATGAGGCTCAGCGGAGCAGAGGAAGACAACAGATAGGAGCTCTGTGAGGCTGAGACCTTGAATAGACACCAGCATCAGACCTTGAGAGGCCCCTCAATCTGTGGGCCCACATACACCATCCCTTCCAGCTTTATACAGCAGAATGTACAAGGACCATGTGCTGGAGTCATTTCCAGAACTGGGCCTCACTGCCTACACAGCAAAGCCAGCTGTCCAAAGTGAGACTTGGGATCTCCCTGCAGCTCAGCCCTAACACTGCCAACCCACAAGTATAAGAAGCCTTGAGACCAAGAACCCTGCCTGGCACTATTCCTGGCCTAGCTTGTAGTACTTTCCACTAAAGCTGCCCCCATGGTACCCATGGGATGAACTCAGGTTGGCATTCACTGGAGTTGCAGAGGGGCCACTGTCTCCCCCAGGGATGGCTGCCAAGAAACACCCTCGGCCCACAGCTGATCTCAAGACCAGTTATGGAAAAATGGGAAGGACTTCAAACACATCCAGGCGATGTTTAAGCCAAGAAACTGCACAACAAAAGCTCGCATGGTTCTTGTAAATAATCCACAGAAGCAAAGGCTACAAGAAAGGAAATATAAATGTGCCATGGAGGCCATCTGCAATCAAAGGGTTCTTCGTGGTGGGGGGAACTCGCAGCCCCCAGCCCAGCACTCAGGGCCCCCAGGAGCATTTCCCGCCAGTTTCCTGGCATTTCTGTTTGACTCCAGGTGGCTTCAAAGCTTTGAGAGGCCTCGAGTAGATGGGAAGCTGAGCTAAGACCCATCCATCTGGCCAGCTAGCAATGTCCCTAGGGATAACATGGGTCAAAGGATGCCTTTGGTTTGTAGCTGGAGGCAAGAGAAAGACAAAGTTCCTCAATTTTATATCTCATTCAGAAAACTGAGTATCCCATGTACAGTTTGGCACATTCTTACCCTGTCAGTGACCACAGGAACCAAGAAATACCCCCCACCCCATTCCTCACTGTGGAGAATATGGGATGCCTGGCAGGCTTCCCAGCACCACCTTGTAGGGTCATGTCCATCTGCAGGATACAAGGATACAGGTCTCGATCAAATCCAGAGCGTGAAATGACAGCATATGTAAAAACCTGATGCCTTTGTGATAGAGTGGGAAAAGCATTCTGTCTGTAGCAGCAAACAAGGAAATAACCATGAAAAGGCCCACGCCTGAATGGACAGACTGACTGTTCTGCAGAATGCATGGAAGAGGAATACCAGAAACACTCAGGTTCAAGGGACAGAGATGGGAGTACAGCAGTATTCTGGGTTCTAGCTGTGCGAGGTTGGTGAGGACAAACCCAGTGTTGGTCTCCTGAAAGGAGAAGCCAGGATAGGTCCTTAGGACTACCCTGGAGTGCAGCAGAGGGAAGAGGGAGGAGCTCCTGTCTAGGTTTTTTTGGGCTGTGCACCAGGAGACCAAAATGGTCAAGGCTGAATGACTAGGGCCAGGAAATAGAGGAGACCCCTGCTCATATCTACATCTCATAAATACCCCCAAAGTCTTCCTCTTTCTGGACCTCCCAACTCATGGGAACCATTAGGGATAGGCTGCCTATATGGCTTGTTCTTAGGTTGTCATTTAAGGGGTTACACTGGAGATCATATTGTTGAGAAAACCCCATAATTATTAAAAGTCCTCTTTCTAGCTGCAGGTGGTAGCATGCACCCTTACTCCCAGCATTTGGGAGACAGAGAGGCAGGGGATCTCTGTGAGTTTGAGGCCAACCTGTCCTATTCAGCAAGTTTCAGGACAGCCAGGACTACAGAGTGAGACCCTTTCTCAAAAAGGAGGAAGAAGTAGGAGTACTCATTAATTCACTGATCAAATAACCCACAGATTCAAGGCATAAAAGATCTGATTTTACTGAAGTGCTAGGAGTTTGTCCTGGTCCTGTGAAACTCTTTTATGTCTACAATGCACAGTGCCGTGTCCTTCTGAGACTGGAGGCCTGAGCCTAGAGTTGTCCCAGGTGAACATAAGATGAAATCTACTCATTTCTAAAAGCCCGATTTGGAACTTTTTTTTCCTTTGAAATCAGAGTAACTTTTAAAGCATCAGTTCCAACTTCTGTGAGGCATGGAAGCTAGAATTCCAGGACATGGAACTCACAGGCTCAGCTTCGTACTAGACGGATCCAAGGTGCTATGTCTGATTACAAGTCCAGGGGTTATAAATTGCTGCTGGCAAAATACAGTTATGCAGGGAAACCAATGCTGGCTGATGCCAGGGAGCGGGTCGAAGACTCCAGTCACTGTCAGATGACAGGAGCCAGGGCAAGAGCAGCCGAGGTCAAGGTGGTCATCTCCTGAGTCACCTGCACCCACCTCCAGGAAGGGCCTAAAAAGTGGTACAGGTAAGAGCAGAGAGGATCCCCAAGATTCTCATAGTCCCTTCCCCCATGGAACTCCAGGACTTGGTTGCTCCCCATTAGCTCTGGGCCAGAGAGTTTGAATCCTTCATCAACCGGTAAGTCTCATCTCACTGAGAAATTGGTGGGTACAGCACCCCAGGATGAAGAAACAGCTGGAAGGCTAGAGCCTAGAGCTACCAGTTTCTGACTTGCTGTAAATGCATACCATGCTTTATCCTGTCTGTGAGGTGGGAACAGCCAGCATTCATGGATACCTTCCATTTATTTTAAAAATAATCTTGAGTAGCAGATTTTGGAGCTCTGAATGGGTTATAGACTTTAAAAGCACTAGTAGGTGGAGAAGCAAGGATATTTAATTCAGAAAAGGAACTGGGGGTTGGGCTAGTGAGAGAGAGCATGCTTGGGATGCACTGCTCTAGGTACAAAGCCCAGCACTGCAAGAAAAGAAGGAAAATAAGATAAAGAAAAAAGATCCCACACAAACTCTAGGCTGGTGTCCTGGGACATTCCCAAAGATACAATAATAGGCCATGGCTGCTATAATTGGCCAAGGCCACACCGTGTGGGCAGGGCCACTGCAGCAGACTGTCAGCATACACCAAACCCTAGAACATGCAGGATTCTAAGCACTAGCCAAGGGGTGGCTGGAGAGGCCCCGGATCAAAGAAGAAAATGAATGTTTGTGGGGTAATTCTGGCCTCTGCCTGGTGTTTTAGTCAAATCTGTCCTGCTTACATAGAAGTACCCTTTAATCTGAACGCTTTAGTTAAATAGAAGAGCCAAGAGCTTTAATTACATCATATAAAACCTGTGCAGGGACACTGGCCAGACATGCAGGCCCCCCCCCCCCCCCCCCCCCCGCTCCCAGTGCAGCCAAGTCCCTATGACTTAGGCCCACAAGCAAGGCTGTCAAAGGCGGACATTACCTACCCCTGTTGTGACAGAGTCTGGTGGCCTCGGGCCCTAGCAGATTCTCCTGAGAGTCTCACATCCCCACTCACCCCAGTTCCTCTTCAGGAACCTGAGCCATACCCTCTGCCAGACCCTCCTTGCTTTGGCCTCTGAAGCTACCCTCTCTGGTCAAGCTTTACCTCCTCTTTACACTGGCAGTTGCTAGACACCAATGTCTGGCCCTGTCCAAGTCACACTGGATGTCATGTCTGGGTTAATATGGACCCCAGCTGCCTGATGAGGCTCCAGCTTAGCATTCTGCATATCTCCTCAGTGCCTGACCCAGGGGCACCTCCCTCCAGTACTCACCCTACCCCAGGCCCTGCTTGCTGCCCTTAAAACATCACCAGCTCATTCCCCAGTCTCTGATGGATGCTCTCCTAGCCACTGGGGACCAGTGTCATGATTGTGGGGTCCATGTCACAGTGGGAACATGACCCATAAAAAAGATGACAAACATCGATGGTATTAAGTCTGGGATTAACTTGGGTTGACCTGAGGGGTTCCTTGCCCTGCTGCTACGTTCATGGATAGTCCACATTCTACAAACACCCATTTATTCACACATAAAATGAGGGGCCCACAGTTCACAGCCCTGCCCTGTTCCATTACCCCACAGGGTATTGAGGAGGTGAGAGGCCCCAGGCAGGTTCAGGTCACAGCCCACAAACACTCCCCATAATTGCCACTGGGTGGCAGCAGCAAGCAGGGAAGTTTCCTAACAAACCCAGAGTCCTCGTTTCCTAGGTCAGGGGGCAACTCAAGTTGTCCTGAGATGGTGGCATCTTTGAAAGAAGATCACGCTCCTGAATCACACCACCTGTTAGAACCTGCAGGGCCTTGGCATCTTCCAAATGCGCATTCACCACAGGCAGCTCTGAGAGTGAGAGACAGAGGAAGCACAGGGCAGACGGGCCTCAGGATAACCATGTGCTGGCTGCTCACTGCCTGAAGTGTCCCCCAGACTTAGGAACATGAGAACACTGTCTCCACCTGCGCCTCAAGCAAGGGTCAGGCAAATGTAGATGTCTGTCACCAATCACCTGACTCCTCAGGGTAACTACTGGGCTGCTGGGGGTCCTAGAGGAGAAGTGGGGGCCCACAACCAGGCCAGGGACAGACTGGCACCAAGAGGTAAAGTTCCTTTAAACCTGTCTCAAAGGTTCTAAAAACAGGGCTTCTCTCTTCTGAAAAGAAGACAGTATGGAGAAGGGGTACCTGCTAGAAGTCTGGGCTCCCAGGCCAACTGTGTGAAAGCCAGGAAGGCTGGTGGGCACATGCAGGTTCTTGATGGAAGGAATGGGAATGGATTCCTTTTTAATGGGTTGTTGAGACAGGGTCTCTGTGGGCTGGGCGGTGTCTCCACTTCCCAAGTGCTAGAATAGGCGGGTGTCACCATGCCTGACTTCTGAGAATTCTCTTTCTCTAGGGAGCGGATGTTTACTCCTGTCCAGAAACAATCTGGATGTCTAGATCAAGAGGTAAGACCACATCTTCCTTCCTGAATCCAGGTCCAAGGACTTCCCCTGCAAGGAGAATCCAGGCTCAGGTAGAGCAGCAAGTCAGGCCTCTGGAGGAAGGACAGGCAGTGAGCGCTCCCAAAGAATCCTATTCTCTGTGACGAAGTATGCATGTGACCTTCAACAAGTCCACATCTCCCCTTGGCTCACAACCTGTAGGGTTGTGGAAGCACTGGCGCTAACTATCAGCTTTAAGGTCAAGGTTGTGTGTGCACCCTTGAACACAGACTAGGAAGAATAGCCAGATCTTGTCAGTCTCAGAGATGGGGTGGGGTTGTGGGGAGGGACACACAGAGAGACAGATATAGTCAGATAAAAAAAATACAGAAACAGGCAGGGTTGGGGAAACAAATAGGGATTGGGTCTTTAGTGGTACTCTAGGGGAAGGGAAACAGAAGATGAGGCCACAGCAGATGTACTGAGGCTACTGTCCAGAGCTGTGCCCAACAGGACAGCTGGCACCATAGGGCCCCTGGGAAGGGTCCATCGTCTAGAACACGTGGTAGCCAAATACTAAGGTGGATCTTTATATGTCTGTTCACTCCAACATTAGCTCCTGACCATCAGGAAAATTACCCACATTGAATTCTTAGTTCCTGACAGACCTCTGCAGCCACTCTACCCCAGACACGGAACTCTCCAGAGACATGACAGAGGCCACCAGGATGATCTTTGGGAAAGCTTTGCAGTGTCAGTCCTGGTCACTCTGTAAGACTGGTGCTGGGGCTTGAGCCTAGGCTAAGAATCGCCTGCTGGTGGGAAGACCTAGGTGTAGGACCTAGGTGAGATTCACGCCATGTTTGTGGGGTCAGACAGGAGGTGAAGGAGTACATGAGAGCAGCCAGTAGTGCCTTCAGGTGTGGGCTGCAAGTGCCCAAAGGCATGCAGGAGAGCCGAGGGAACACCCGGGCTCCTGCCTGGAGGCTGCTGATGTGCTACGTGTGGGATGAATGTGGGCATCCTCTTGGGCATCTCAAGTTCAGGGTATCACCCGTGGGTCAGGCTACACTTGGAGAGCCACAAAGAGCTGGGATGCCCTGAAGGAGGTGACTGAAGCCAGGGCAGCCAGTGCTGGAGCCAGCAGGTCAAGCGGGAATGAAGGAAGAGGCTGCAGGGTGGAGAGAGCAGGGCCATAGCCTCTCCTGAGGGGGAAGGTACCAGAGGGGTAAGGACTAGTAAGAAGCAGGAAACAAGAGGCTAGGAGGAGACTGTGGGGAAAGTGGGCAGCAGACACCCTTAGAGCAGGGAAGCAATGGACTCCGGGGTGATGATGGCTTTGAAAGCCCTCAGATGCAGGAACCTTGTTCCTCAAATAGGTTTCCAGGTGTGGCATCTAATCCTAGGCTCTGAGGAATGGTGTTTTCTTAGGAAAAGGTGAGGAGGCCACTCTGCCTGCCGCCAGGGGCTGGAATTCCACTTCCAGGTGCCAGCCCGCTCGTCTGTCTGGAAACGCTTGGCCAGCTTTGAAGTCACATCTCAGTTTCAGCAGCTAAACAGTTTCAGATGTGACAATCTAGTTTTATGGGCTTAATAATTCCGACACATGTGCAGTAGGGGCCCAGCAGTTCCTGTGGTGCCTGGCAGGTCCCCTGCAGGGGCTGAGGGCCATGAGGTCCTGAGTGCCTGAATCCAAAACAAGATGTTTAAGGACAGTGAATCCAAGCCACCACAGGAAGGAAATATAGCAAGTGCATGCCGGCTTCTTGTTTCTTCTAAGATCTGCAGGGAGTTTTCACTCTGCACATTTTTTTTTTTAAATTGGGTGGAGGGGGGAGTTTGGACCTTTTTCATCAGGGATTTTATGATAACCAAAACCTGAAATTTATAAAAGATGGGTAACTGAGGGAGTAACAGGGTTTCCTAAAACACACACACTCATCCTTCACACCAGTATTTTGCCCTCCTCCATTATCTGTCCAGTCCAGAAAATACAAACATTTCCATCATCCTCTTCCTCTTGTTCCTACATAGCTTTCCATTGTTTCCGTCATTTGATAAATAATAGAAGATATAACATGGACCACTTTCCCAACACCCACTCACCCCGAAATACACTGATCCCCGAAATGCTCCCCTAAAGGGCCCATATTTTCAGGACTTGATCAGCCATGTGGGGAGCCGACAATCTACTGTCCACACTCACCAAGGAGGTGCAGGCCATGGCCAGTTCACAGAGAATCCTAGACAGGTGGGAGGGGCGAATGAGTCGCTGGATGAGTGCATCACAGGGATGTACCCAGGCCACTTGCTGGAGAAACTCTTGCTACATAGATGCTGCCAGGGAAGTCAGTAGCCTCCTTTTAATGTCTGGCTGCCAAGACTCTCTACCCCTCACTGAGAGAGAAGGATTTCGGTGACTTGTGTCATCCACATTAACCCACCCAAGTGGGAAGCACAGAACTACTAGCCCCTCACCTCAGCAAAGAAAGGAGACTCCACATCCCCCCCAGGATTCCGTCTCAAACCAAGGCACCCACAGAAACAGGGCCCACCTTGAAACAAAGTTCAGGACACACATGAAATCTACATAGGCATGTGTATATGAAACCTGTATATATTTATGTCTGTATCCACTGTGCATGCAAACACGACACCACACACACACACACACACACACACACACACACACACACACACACACACACGCACGCACACACGCACGCATGCACGCACGCACGCACACACGCACACACACGTACATTTGCCCAGAGAATTAAGTAACATAAACCATGCTGACTACTTGTTTTCGCTCTTAGCACATTGAAACTGCTTTGGGTTTAGCTCTTGGTGCTCCAGTCCAGTGCTCCTGGTCTACACACTGGTGTTTTTCATCAGTTATGCCGGACACCACAGTTGTCTTTCAAAGAAAATACTGATCAAGCACGGCCAACCTGCTCTGATGGTGACCACTCACAGGCTGCAGAGGTTGCAAAATAACAGAATGGAACCCAAACTCGGGTCTCCCAGATTCCTCCGCCTCTGCTTAGGTGAAGTGGACTCTACTCATTTTTAATGCAGACCTCACACAATTCCCTCCATCTCGACTCCTACTCAGGAAACCCACCGGACATCTTGGTTTCCTTTCACTCCTATTAAAGCTTTACATTTCCCATTTCAAAGGCAGATTAATTCCAAAGCTGGAAGAGAACACGACTGAACCCTAAGTTACTGTTTTTGTTTTACTCTAGAAGGGACTGTGTGATGTGGTGTTCTTACCAGAGATAAGCAGGCTAAAAACCGGCGCCAGGCCCCTGGGGAGCTCACAACTCAGAAAAAGCAATAAATGGTGTTCATTTTTGTTAAGTGCTCTCCACAGAGCTGTGTGGAAACAGACCCTCACTGGCTCTGCTGCCTGGCGGGGCTGTGGAGATCAAAGGGGGGGCCTCACAGCTACCCTATCTGGCAGCAGCTGCTTGAAGATCTTAAAGGGACAAAGGCCAAACCTAGATCTTCCAAACCACCCTAACGAAATTTAGTGGGTCCTGTGACAAACTTGTGTTGTAGCCTCTTAATAAATAATCTGTTTCAGAAGTTGGTACCAGCTCCAGGCAGCTGAAGGCTGCGCAGCTGCAGGGAGAGCTGAAAGGAAGCCCAGGTTCATCCAGACACGGGAGAGTGGAAAGCCTGCACATGGCAGGGTCTCCTAGCATATGAATGAGGTCCAAGGGACTGGCCGAGGATGTTCTGGCTTCCAAGGCCGGAGGTGGCCAGCAAGGCTCTGGTCCCCTGCACCACGGGCAGAGAAATGGCACCCACTGTTGCCCTAACTGCTTCCCGAGGAGCCCCAACACACCAACGTGTTCTTCCTGTTCTGTGCCAACCTCTGTCCTATACTCTGTGCATCACAAATAAAAGGAACCCTGAGACCAAGTCTGAAGATCCTTCTGGGCAGTTTCTCCTCCCCACAGAGGAGCTGATGCCCTCTCATTCAGGATATGGATATGCAGAGCCAAGCCACTGGCCAGCTCCAGCTGCCTTGCCATGCCTGGAAGAGATGGGGTCCCTGGGGTCACCATTTCAGTGGTCTTCCCACAGAGGGTATGTATGACACTTTTATCCCCTAAGGTCATTTAGATGCCATTGGTTCCTCATCCCAATCATGCCCAGCCACTAACTCCACCAGCTACTGCTCAAAACACAGCCAGGGGACCAAGGATAAAGTGCCAATTGGCTATTTTCTCAGAGTCAACACCAGCTGTGTTTTCAAGAAAACCCAAATCATTTGAAACAAGTCTGAAGTAAAGATAGGGCTATGCCACTTCCCTGCTCCACAGCCATGGAGTGGGTCTCAGAATCGCCATAAGTCCAGCGGGGATGGGGGTCATCGCTCCCCTAGGGCTTCCTGTACCCTGCTAGCTGTAATGCCTGTCACAGACAGTAAGTAGCCTCCTAGAGCCTCAGAAAGGTTGGTCCACACGTCTTTATTTACTGTAGCTCCTAGGAGGTAGGTGTAGTTAGTTCTCTGTATATGCTTCCTCCTGGAATTTGAACTGTTTACTCCTGCCTTGGGGGCCTTTGCACTGGCAGGGCCCCTGTGATGTCTGGACAACCACCCTTTGTCAAGGCCATCTCTCCCCTGGTGTCCACTCCAGGGCAGTCCCCTAACCTTCTTCTCCTGCACCCTCCGAACCATCCAGGAGCCTCTGTTTGGCTCCTCCGTCAGCCTAGGAATAGCTGAGTTATTGAGCATGGAGGTGACCTGGGAACAGAACAGCAGCTCTGGGTGGGAGGTAGGAGTCAGGGGTCTCACACAGGTTAGGGTCCAGGCTCTAGAACTCGATACAGCAGGACTCAGTGAACTGCCAGACTGGTGCACCTTAGTTGCCTCCTTTCAAAAGAGGTCTTGGGGCAGGAATTGAGTGGCCGCAGGTAACTCCACAGGATAAGCTCAAGTATGTGGGGTCTGTATCCAGCCGAGTCCCCTCCTCCCTCCTTATTCCTAAGAGCTCTTTCCTTTGGCCGTTCATCTTCTCTTCAGATGCACCCTGATAGGGCTTTTCTCATCCTGCTTGGAATACCTTTTGCTTTTACCCCAAATACTTTCTTACCATATTCCTTACCTCCACACAGATTGGGCTGCTCGATGGCAACCACTGCAGCTAGCATTCTGTTGATGATGTGTTCTAGTATCTTCCTTCCAGGCCTCGTGGTGAGCCATGTCTACCCCTATGGCCTCACCCCATCGTTTTAGACCCTGCACTCCACTAGAGAGCTCCCCTCGGGTTCACCGAACTCTTTCCAATGCTTACTGCACCAGTGATCCTCGTGGCCTTCTGGGACCCACTCTTTCCTGTGGCACAACGCTGAAGCATGCAGAGCAACACACACACACACACACACACACACACACACACACACACACACACACACACACACGCTTTCCAAAGCAAGTACAGTGTGGTTCCCTCTCCCCCACCAATCTTTCTCAAAATACAATATCATCTTCAGATTAAAAGTGGCTCTCCCCAGCCTCAGGAAAATAGGCTCAGGACTCCCAGCAAAGCTGAGGCTGGCCTAGAGTTGACAGAAGCAGAAGGCAGCACCAGCCTAGCCTAGACTTTCCACTATAGGAGTCTGATGGCTAGCCTTGCCAGCCAAGGGGCTGATGCCAACCAGAGGGAGCAGCAAGCTGGAGCCCCAGGGACACTGACACGGGGAATGATAAGGACAAGCCAAGTCCAGGGATACCCTACTCATCTAGGAGACCCATGGGCTTGACATCCTGAACTGGGTGAGTTATACAGGGCCAGAGCCAGGGTTGCATGGAGCACAGAGACCCAGTTCCAGTGTAGTTAAGGAGCCCTCAACTGCGGGAAAGAAGGAGTAAGTGAAGCAGGATATGAGACCAACAGTTTTGGGTGAGCAGCCAGGACTTCCCTACCAAGAGCATTAACAGGCTAGGAAGGCTAACAAAACCTGTGAGGGCCCACTTAACCGGGTGAGTAGAAGGGAGTGGGAGGGTCTGATCAGGCCACCTGTACTCTGAGTCTCTCTGGGAGAACACTGGAGGGCTTTGTGCCAGGTCCCTGGGGCAGGAAGGGAAGGGAACCTATTTTGCCAGGTTGGCTGTTTCTTGCGGTTTCTGAGCAGGTTCTTTCTCAGAGCCAGAATGAGGTCAGGCTTTCACTTCAAGGAGATACAAATAACTCATTTCCCTTCAGTGTACGCACCAACTCTGGACCTCCTCATCACAGGTATAAAAGATGCTAGGGGGGCCTGCCAGTGCCCTCCCCCAACAATAGCTAGCAGCACCTACAATCCTGGGGACAAACAGCAGGAAGGGCTGTGCTTCCCAGCACACAGAACATCCTTCACAGAGCTCTAGACACCAGTCCATCAGGATGCCCGATGGTATGTTAAAATAATCTATTTGAATTTCTGTATTAAAATATTACATGCTTTTTAGCTTCTCTGATTTCAGGGCTCAGAGCTAGCTACGGCTAACTGAGAAGATTCTGCAGAACAAAAGTAAAACAAATCCTTCCTTCTGGCTGCAGGGCTTCCTTGCCGTCAGGACATTCCAGCTGTGCGTGGCAAACAGGATCGAACAGACCCAATTTGTTCAATGTTGGCATGAAGGGCTGCCAGCCGGATGCTGCCAAATCTCCCATCAATGTGAAAGCTGATTACAGCACACACCAGCCCAGCAGGAGGTGCAGCCTGCTGTGAGGCAGGTTGGGGGCCAGTGAGGGCTTTTGATCACTAACAGGCTTATCTGTAAGCAGCAGCTCCAGCAAGCCAGTCTTGCCCAAGCCAGTGCTGTGCTTCTGCCCAGGATGGCCCTGAGCATCCAACAAGCCATAGTCGAACCTGGTCAGGTAGCCAGCACATGGGATAATCATTCTCACCTCCCACAGGCCTGAGACAATGCTGTCCTCCTTAAGAAGCAGCTGTCCATGTTCTAGGCCAGACTGGAATGTTACCTGGCACCAATCTCAGTTAATAAAACAGAATAGAGCCCAAGGATGATCCTCGACCACCACTGGGTAGCCCAAGAAGAGCCCACCTGCTCTGACCCATGCTGGATGTTGACAGTGGGCAGAGGGCATTCGTGTTTTGACAGCCCAAGGATAACCAAGCAAAGGACTGGGAAGGGGGCGGGGGCTGTGTGGATAACCTTCCCATATGCCACCTCAAGTGTGAGGAGCCTACCTTAAGCCACAGGCTCCAATGACCCTGTAGCCACCCCAGAGGCCCGTGATTCTCCCAAAGCTATGGCCACCTGGGCCCCACCAGCCTCGCCTGTCAGCATGTCTACCCACTACTTGACAGATCAAGCACATGAACAGCATCCCAGTGGGCACAGACAATTCTGTGCAGCATGAGGGCATATCCTATCCTCTCATACCAGGGGTATTTCAGTTTCTCACATGACCCAGGTCAGATTTTGGGGATCTGCCCCACATGCTTGCTCTCTGCTCCCTTCTAGGGACCCTTCTGCCAGTGGGTAGCGTTGACCACAAGGCTCACAAGACACAATTGGTTTCTCAGAAGTTCTTGGGTGGGAGTGATAGTGTGAGCTTGGGTTCAGACCCTCCCTCTTGTAAGAAGAAAAGCCCACCAGGAGGCTAGAAAGGAGAGAGACACAGCAGTGACACACTCACCGGACCCTTCTAGGCACAAGTGTACTGACCCGCTTCCCTGTCTGTCAGGGTCTCAGGTCTTACTCTGGTCACTGTTTCAGAGCAGAGCTCACGTGTAGATGAGCTGAATGGCATGAGGGCATGTACCATTCAGTGTTGTCCACATTAAGAGCAGTCCATAAGAGTACCCTAACAGCTCCGTGAACAGATAAGATCTCCATCTAATGCCAACCTCACTCCCAGTAGATAGCATATATCCAGGGGTTATATAAACAAGCTTTCCCCATGAACAACTCTTTCCTGTGACCCACAGAGCCACAGATCAATAGGACTTCTCTACCTGCCAGTCAGGAACAGCAGTCTTCATGAGCTGCTGTGGGTCAGCTTCCCCATAATCCCCTGGGGTGGCACAAGCCTGTCCTCATAACCCAGAGACTTTCTGACACAGGCAACATTCTGGGAGCTCCTCTCCCCTGTAGGAGGAACAGGTCTATGTTCACAGGGTTCAGCTTTCCTAAGCACAAGGCTTTCTAGCCACATATGGGAGGTCCTACTATGTGTTAGACTCCCTGGGCCTAGCCAGGATGAAGCACAGGGAATAGCCTCTGCCAAACTCCTACATCCCATTAGAGACCCTCACATCTGTCCCCTCATCTCTCCTGATACAACTTTGAGAAGTATGTGGACTCAAGGCCACAGGAAACAAGTTAAGCTGAGCTCCAGAGATGTGGATTAGGCCACAAGATAGGGCCACATGGCTAAGCCACAGCATTGTGGATAAAGCTAGTTTCCTACCTCTTGACCACAGGGAGGAAAAGAGTCATGTTTTAGTTGGCCATGGCATGGGGCTCCTGATGTTAGCTCTGACCGGGATTTCAACAACCTCTGTGCAGATGACCTGTGGGTACCCCTTGACCTCACTACTGAGGCTTGTGACTGAAACATGGCCCTGTCCTCCACTTCTTACTTACCAAGAAACAGAGACCACAAATCCCTGCCTCCAGACTATAGAGCAAGTGATAAGGGATACAGAGCAAGTAGGGCTGTCCCCAGTGCTGGGAAGGGTCTGGGTCTGGATATGTGGCCTGTATTATCCAGCTCTTGACAAACTATAGCCCTTGGGAAGTTGTCCAGCCTGTTCCTGCACATGAAGCTGGACTACAATTCCAGGACAGACTGCTCATGAGGCCAGGCCATTCCCCTGTGTATGATTGGAGCCATGGTTCCTAGCCATGACACTCCTGCTGGTCTTGCCCCAAGCTCACCTCGGACCCCTCACTCCTCACCAGGGCTCCAGGTTGAACAGGACTTCTGGTCAACAGTGATAATCACAGGTTGACTCTCATTGACTATCTCAAAAGACAAGGTGGATGGCTCCTGAGGAATCATTACCAAGGTTGACCTCTGGCCTCCATACACATGTGCATACATATATGTGCACATGCACACACAGAGAAGACACACACACACGTAAATCACAAAACTTTCATGGATAAATTATTCAGCCACAAGTAAAACTAGGAAGTAACATGAGTTCTGTGGAGGTGGCATCATTTGCCAAAGTGGCCAGTCTGCCGGCAAGGGCAGGGTGAAGCCACTTCTCCACTTTTATTAATACTTCTAGGAAGCCAACATTTTAGCTCCTTCAGCAGCAAACTAGCAGCTGTGATCTGAAGCTGCTCTAGAAGCCTAGACATGACAAGCTACCCAGGTATAAGCCTCAGTCCCAGGTATAAGTCCAGGTGGCAGCCTGGGCAAAATGTCCCACATCTTGGAGCCTTGGCCTAGGCCCTTTACATGGTGCTCTTCAGATGCAGAGGTGGGCACATGCATATCTGCACATATCTACTCCCTCTGTGCCCAGCAGGGGGCACTTCCTGCTCTTCCTGGGATCCTCTCAAAGAACTTGAATCCCAGGGAAACACGCCTCCAACGACCAATGCACACAGAGAGAGAGGCTGTGCCAGCCAACTGTATTCCCTATTGTAGCCATCAGGAATCTGCCCCTCCAGCCTCTGTGGCCACAACCCTAACTGTGGCCTCATATGGTCAGTGTCCCAGAGCTCCTGTCATAAGACAGCAGAGTGCTAGCCAATGAGCAAAAGCAGAGCCCAAGTATACACGGTCTCTCAGTGGCAGAGGACATCGCAGCAGCCCCAGGGCCTCCTACAAGTACCAGACTGAGTCAGACATTGACTGCATGGCACTTGGCTAGTTCCAGAGGCCTTAACCCCTGAGATAACATCAACACAGGGATGGCCCAGTGGCCTGTGCCTCCCTTCCCTTCTCTAATTAGCACTATCCACATCGTGGGAAGTAAACTTTAGCCATGTGCCTGAAAACATTGTTACCAGCTCTTTCAGGTTGGGTCCTCAGGCCAGTTTTGTCTCCTCTCTCCTAGAGGCATCTCCTGCAAATCAGCCAGGTAGTTCCTGAGGCCTCTCTAGCTCACTTAATCACCTTGGGTAAGAACCACTCAGTTTATCACAGATTATGTGGGGGTCAGTGAGACACCAGCAGTTTCAGAAGCAGAGAAGGGACAGTGATTCAATGCTACCTGACTACTTGATCTTGGGGATCCTCAGTGTTCCTTGAGATTGCTGGTCCCCCAGGCTTGTCCTTGATGTCCCTGCATCACAGTGAGCCACAGGGCCACTATGCACTTCTGTGCCAACTTCTCAAGAGTCAGACTTGGGTCCCAAAAGCCAGACACGGAGCTCACAGAGAGAACGAGGAACAACGATGACGTGCCGTGATGGATTTGACACCCAGGCTACCCCTCTTCTACCCCATGCCTTCAGGGCCTCCCTTCCAGCTGTTCTGTGGGCAGTCCCAGGGAAATACTGTTCTTCTTGGGGGCTCCAAGGCTCAGCAGCTGAGGAGGAAGCATGATGTCCCCATCACCTCCCTGGAGCTCCATATCTCCCCTGCAGACATCTTATGGCCCATGTTGTCATATTTCTGGGTCAACCAGGGATAGGGAGGTATTTAGGCTGTGACAAAAACATGAGGAGTTTCTCAAAGGCTAACATCTCCCCTTCCCTAACAGAAGCATGTAATTTTTCAGGTGAGGTGGCTCCTGGCCCAGGTCAGGGGAATGCCTGACTACCTCTGCCACAGCAGGAGCAGCAGAGCTAAGAGGCTGAGGTTCTTCAGCCAGCTCCAGAGAATTCTAGCCAGTCAGAAGGAACCAAAGCATGGGTGGGCAAGCTTTCCAGTTCTGAGGAACCTGCAGACAAGGTGATAATGAAGGAGGGCTGTTGGTTTGTTTTTGTTTTGCTAGAAGCCAAGGTCTGCACAGTGAATTCAGCCCTGGTCTAGAGTTCAGCCCCCGAAGGAACCATGGGATCTCACACTGGTCATTCCCATATCTTCTAAGGTTATCTCCTTCTGAAAGGTAGCAGCACACAGAGAACAGGCAAGTACATATGGGTGGAGCTAGTGAGTGGCATTGTGAAGTTCACGTTTGTCCAAGACAGTCACACACAGCCCTCAACAGGCCATGCACCCATGTCCTCCCCTCTGGCAAATATAGACAGCTGTGGAATGTCCACAGACAGCCATGGACATGGTTCTAGGTGGCGCTCCTCAACTTACATACAGACAGATCCCTCAGAGTCCAAGTTAAAACTCCACCACTAGAGTGAGCCAGAATGCTCCTTCCTGAGGCTAAATGGAAGTCTGTGTTTAATTCATAACAGAAAACAGTGACTCTCATCTGAGCAATTTCCTGCCAGCTTCAGGGGGAGCTGGAGAAATTAAAGATAGTCTGGTGGAACAAGTACACACATAAGGAAATTATCCAGTGTGGAGCCCCATGGATGACTACTCAGCCACTTTGAGAAAAGCCACCACCAACTGCCGCCTCAACTACAGCCCCGTCAGTACTCTCTCAAAGCCTGTGACCACCGTAGTTTCGATGTCACACACTTCTTTCTTAACCATGACTTGGCTATCGTTAACTAACCCATGCCCCTCTCTTTAGACCCCACCCCACAGGCGAGGGGCCACACAGGTGCTGCCACACAACAGAGCTTCTGGAAATAGCAAGGATGGCCACTCAAGGCAGGAAGTGGCACCCAGGACACTTTGATGCACACAGATGCACAGACCTATACAGCTTAGTAACAGAGTCAAAAGCAAAAGAGCAGATGAGAACCCAGAAGAGGTCACAAGCCACTGGGAATTGATGGTATGGAATGTTGTGCAGTACGATCAGGGCTGGCCTCTTCAGGGCACAGCTCCTGTTCTCCACCACATTAAGTTGGGCAGAACTCTGGACACCGTGAAAAGGATTTGAGAAAGGACATAAACCCAGCTCTGACTGTCCCGACTGAGCTTTCCAGACAGAAGATACAGTATGAGGATAGAGTCCCTCCCAGACCTGGGCAACAACTGCCAGGCACAAGGGCAGCAAAGTGGCTTAAAGAATTCCTGAGCCTAGTGAGGGTGGATCCTAGGCTAGGATCTCAACTCAAGGTGCTACCTGGCCAGGAGCCACAGCCAGAAAAGGACAACCCAGGACATACAGTGTTGTTGAGTACAGCTACTTAAGCTAAGTCAGTCCTACAGACTGCTCTTTCCACCTTAGAAAGGCCTTATCATGAAAGAAGGACAAAGCTAAGAGGAAACAATGCAAGGCAGAACGCACCCAACAACAACAACAAGATCCGAAGTGTGGTATTCATGGTCCTAAGATCACAGCTTCACTTTAGTAATTCCAGAACTACACAGGAAGCACCTGCACTCTCCAGAAGAGATGCTCTGGCCCTCCAACTCCCGCAACACACACTTCTTTGTCGGCTAAATTGTGCCCCATTCTGAACACTATTGCTCTCAAGTGGGGATTCCAAGGGTTGAGCCCAGACTTGCTGCTAGGGAGAAAGCCCCCAGGCTTGACAGCTAAGGGGTAGGGCCAGCCTGAATGCTTTCCCATGACATGAACAAGAGTCCCAGGGTCCCAGAGCCAGCCCCAATTTTACATCTCTGGCTAACCATGCATCTGAGAACCAAGCAGTTCAGAGGCATCAGTTGGCCACCAAGAATTCCTCAGCAAATATAAGTGGCAGCAAGATGGATCTGGGCAGCACCTTGGCTGCCTGGCCTGGTCTCCTCTTTCAGAAATGGACAGCACATGACCATCTGAATCTCCACAATGTACCCACAATGCCTCAGCACACCCACGTTTACAGCGACAACAGATCCTCCCAGGAAGCACAAATCCAAACTCTGGTACATATTAATTTGAGCCTATGCAGGCCCAAGGCTCAGGTCGGGGCCACACAAAGTATTCACAAACACCCAGACATTTCTATGCACCAGCCAGAAGGTCCTTCCAGAAAGAACACTGATCCCAGTCCACTTGCCGACTTCACAGAGCTCAGGGCCAGTGAGGAGCCTGTAGAGCGGAGCCAGCAATAGAGAGCAAGTTGTAGGTCAGCAAGCATAATGTAGCTGTCCTCTCATAATCCGATCTCCCTAACATCAATAACCTAAGGTTCACTTCCTCTTGGTAGACCCACTACACCTCACCCCAGGGGCCCTGGCCCTGGGCAGTTCTCTGCCCCTACACTTGGCACTTTGATAATCTACTGTCAGAATACTTGTGGTTTGGGGAGCACAGTTTTCCCACTGCCCATCTGACCTGTGACCCTCCCTGTAGGCCTGTGGTCCTCTCTCTAAAAGATGTGAGGCAAGGTAACCCTTACCTCTTGACAACTTCACTGTGCAAGCAACCGGCCCTATAGCATCCATCAACGGATGGGGAGGTCCCCCAACTCCTTAAGCCTGGAATACTGATATCATGGCCCCGGTTGATCCCCATCTCTGCCGCACAGTCCCTTCACCAGCTCCTCCTGCCTGAGAGGTGATCCACCAGTCCACCCCTAATTTAGGGCTTGGGGATTCCAGTTCCTCCACACAAGCCCCCTCTGGGATACTATGCCAGATGCTGGGAAGGGATGGGCTATCCTGGCCAGTCATCTGAGCCATGCCTTCTGCATCTCCCAGTGATAAAGAGGCACAACTCGGGGCATATTCCCCAGTCCTGCGAGGCTCGCGGTTGTGCGACCCCGCCCACCACCCAGTCGCTTACCTGCTTGTCCCGTGCGCGATGTTCCATGACGCCGCCTGCGCGCCGGTCGGTCTCTTCCGCGCCTTTGCGGCCGCTCGCATACGCAGACACCACGAAGCTGTCCCCTGCGGCCCGCCCACAGACGCGTGGGAAACACGGAACCCACGGAGAAGGAAGAAGACCGTGAGCCCCGCGGGGTGCGCCTCTGCCAAGTCCGCCTCGAGGCGCCCACCCGGTCCCCAGAGCCGCGGGGCCACGCGCTCCGGGAGACCCATGGAGTGTCCCACCCGAGGGCGCGAGGCAAGGCGCGCCCCACGCTCCGGAGCTCTGCGCATCCGGCCCGGGGGCCGCCTCGCGCCCTGGCCGCGCTGGGACTCACCTTCGGGGCTCTCTCTCCGCTTGCAGGCTGCTGCGGCTGCGGCGCGGCCGGAGGACGCGGGGAAGAGGGAAGGGACAGTGAGTGGCGGAGCCCCCCCCCCCTACTCCTGTCCCCCTCTCCCGCTTCCCTCCTCCCACCCCCGGCCCGCACCTCACCGTGCTTGGACTGAAATTTCCCCATGTTGCCGCCGGGCCTGGACCTCCCGCCGCGCTTTCAGGTGCACGTCCGAGGTTCAGAGGCCGGGCCGGGTGGATAGTGCGCCGAGAGCGACTCGTGAAGCCTGGATCCCGGACGGGGCCGTCGGACGAGGCTTGGCCCGGCAGCGGGAGACAGCGGTGCGGGCAGCGGCCGGGATCCCTCTGAGAGCGCGCGCCCGCGACAGGGCTTTAACAGCAGTTCTCGCAGCGCCCCCCGCGGCCGCGGCCCAAAGCGCACTGGACCCCTTTGCACTGGGACTTTACTAGGTGGTCGGAACCAAAGCGACTGCGTCCTGCCGTGCTTCACACAGCCACGGAGACTGATGCAGGGCACCTATGAGTATACACGGGCCTGCAGTGGACTCCGGGTTTCTGGCCCTCTGAGGTTTCTTGTGGGAGACAACTTCCACCCCTCCCAAACGTTGGTCTTCAGATCCCAAATTAAAGAGGTCGGTGAGTGTTAGAATCCTCCTTTGGAAGGGAGAACCCTGGGGTCACCTAGGTCTTAGAGACTCTTCTTGATTACTTTGGCTGGAAGAAGGGATAGGCACAAGCTCAGCGAGGTGGTGGGCAAGGGGCGGAGATAGAAGGTACCTGGAAGAGACGGAGAGCAGGTAGGAACAAACTGTCCTGGCCTGCTGGGATAGACCCTTCTCCCTTCCTTCCAGGACATCTGCCTAGCTCTGGCCTCTTTGAGTCCCACACTGATGAAGGACCAGCACTGCCCGTCAGCTTGGACAGGCTCTGCACCCTTCTCTTTGACTTTGGTCCTTGCTGGTCATAGTCGGTCCATCTGGCTCTAACCAGCCCCTTTCCTCCTGGCCAACCTCTGAAACCCCTCTCTGTATCCCCTCTGGCAGTTTCTCCCTTGGAGGGGATCAGCCACTCTGTTCTCTGACCTGCTTATCTTCAGGGAGATCTCTTTCTCCCTTCTTCCTTGAGCCTGGGCTTGTTCTGGTGATACTTCTCTGCTTGGCTCCCTACTTTGCCCACAGAGCCCTGTCTTCTTAACACACGTCTCTGGAAATGGCTTCAAGAACAAATGCATCATTTTCTCTGTAAGTCATGCCTGGTACACAGCCTTCATTCTTTCCCAGCTCCCTTAAGATGTGGTTCACATACGCTACAACTCTCCCACTCAAGATGCACTATCCAGCGGCCTTTAGTCTGTTCATAGTTGTGTCAGCACAGTCAGCTCTAGAACTTCCGACTCCTAGAATGACTCCTTACTTCAGCACCTGCTTCTGCCAAAGAACCCCATCCCCAGGAAACCATGAACCCTCTTCCCCCTCTTTCTCTGTATATTCCCCAATTCTGGAATTTCCTACATATTGACTCATTTGATGTGTAGTCTTTTATGTCTCCCCCTTCCTCCTCTACAGGGTCTGTAGTCCAGGCTAGCCTTGAACTCACTGTATAGCTAAGGATGTACTTCTGAAGTCCTTTGGAGTTGTTGATACTGAGGATTTTTTTGTTTTTGAGCTGAGGATCGAACCCAGGGCCTTGTGCTTGCTAGGTAAGCGCTCTACCACTGAGCTAAATCCCCAACCCCAGAGGATTCTTGACTACAAAAAAAAAAAAAAAAAAAACCAGTGCAAATTTTGCTTACCCTAAACAGGGTCATGTCACAACCACAGACACGACAGAGATGGAATGGACCCCTTACCCACCAGGTCACTCACCTAACCTCATCCCTCCTTTATCTGAGAAAGGGTTCTACCTACAACAGCAACTGAGGAAGAAGAAAGGAAGTTCCAGGAAAGGGCTTATTGACCAGTGTCCACAGCTGTGGTTGGGGGAGTGTTTGCAAATACAGCCATCACCATCACTGAAGAAACAAAAGGAAGGTTCCAACAAGAACAGGCTTCACTGTGCTCCACTGTCTCCCACAATCCAGGCTCACCTTTGGGCAAACCAAGTGAGGTGGACTTGTCCATATTCTCTGCTTCATCCTGTTCAGGTGTAGGGAGTGTAGCTTCCCAGTTGATGGAGACAGAGTTGGATGGACATTTCTAGGAAATGCCTATTGTTCCTACCCTCCCCGCTCCCAGAGCCACTGCTCAGCCATATGGGTACGTTATTGGCCCGAGGAGACAGGACCCAGTGTAAAATTGGGCAACATCAGTCTCTGGTTGGGCTTCGTGGAGAGGCTAGGACTTGAGGCCCAGGAGGCAACATGGGGTGGGGGTGTATTTCCACTCACGATCCTGTGTCCAGGCCTGTCTCTGTCCCTTGAAGTCATCCCCTAACCCCCATGCTGCTGTGGGCTCTGAGCTTTGAACCAAGGGCATTGACATCAAGAAAGAACACAAAGACAATTTATAGCTTCCTGGGGAGACATAGAGAAATATCTTTTTGCCCCAGACAGACTAAAGACAGTTCCATCCAAGTGCAGCTTGGTGAACCAATTAGTTTATTAAGGTTTCTCACAGGAGCATAGGGGAGGCACATGCAGATAAACCAAGAAGCCCTACCCCTGGCAACTGTTTGCTTCTTACATAATATCAGAGAGGGGAGGAGCTTAGGGAGGTCTCCATGAAGCTTTCCTGAACCTCATGACCTTCCCCCTCCCTCCATGATGGACAATTAATACAATGTAAGGATCCAGAGCAGGTGGTCACAGCTTCTCTACTTCAAGACAGCAATGCTATTTCCAATCTGGAGGACAATGCTATACTATAAATCCACATGCATGAAAGCCTGTCCTCCTCCAAGTGTCAAAGCAGAACCCAATTAGACTATCCTGGGGCCTGGTCTCAAAGCCTGTGGAGCTGACACCCTCCTTACATGCAGCCAGCCTGACATGTCCTCTCTGGACCTGTCTCTGGTTCGGCCTCTACCCCTGGACACAAGCTTCTTCTTAGCCTGTTCCCACCTCCCATTTCTCACTGTCATCTTTTGGAACAGCCCGAGCTTGGGTCCCTCTGAAGCAGCAGTTTCTCTGGTCAAATGCATTTGTTCACCTGGATGTCCAATGTGGAAATATTGAACACAATTGGGCTGGTATATGAGGACTCATCTCTGTCCAGTATCCAACAACCTGTGTCCTTGGTCCGTCATCTTGGGTCCTGCATCCCACACCTAGTATCCTGCCTTACTCAGGCCTGAGGCTCTGGGAAGAATTCATCAGTTGATAAAAATCAACTCTCAGAACTTTCAAAGAGCAAGGTTGTGCTGTAGCCACACCTGTCTCATTAAGTTGTGGGCTTGAAGCTTTTCAAAGCACTTTGTCATTATCTGTCAGAGGTGGTTAGGGCAGTGCCCTTATCTCTAAGATGAAGAGACGCTGCCTGGCGTCCATCCCTACATCCAAGCTCCAACTACTTACACCTGCCATGCTGGCGTCCCATGCTGTGCCTCCTCCAACAGATCTCCAGTGGCAGTGTGCACTCTGCTCTTCAAGGCTGCGCCCCAGTGAGGCATGGCCAGGGAGGGCCTCCACTAAGGACGCTCCCCTTTCCACTTCGGCCTGTGGTGGTGATCTCCAGTTGAGTGTGGCTCAGGCAGGGGAAGGGGCAATTGCCTTCATGAATTCTTCAGAAAGAAGCTCAATGTGTGTGTTCTTCACTGGGTTAGCATGCATCACCTCTTAGCTGTGGCACCTGAATGGGCTGTTCCTCTATGGTGCTCCACCATGCAGAGAGGCAGGCTTGTCCTGTTTCTGTGGTTATCTCTGTTATGGTTGCTGTTAATCATCACTCTCCCCTCTTCAGAAGCGAAAGGAGGTCTGTGGTGTGGTGCACTTTGACCAGCTGTAGGCAGAATGGGGGAGAGGGGAGAGCAGAGGGCCCGGGATAGAAGGTGGCTCTGGGGCCCAGAACTGAGCACTGCTGATCCTGCCCTGTTTGAAGCCTCTCAGCACATGGGCAGACTGCTTCAACTGTAGACCAGGGCACACACTAACCAGCCTCCTTGTGAGCCTGGGGTCTTGCTTAAGAAACGGGGCCCGCTTTAGGACAAACACGAAACAGTAGGTGACACAGTCAGGAAGAATATGCAAATCTGTCTCTTCAACCTCTGCCACGCAGGTACCACACACATGCAGAGATGGAGACTGGGAGAGTTCCCTCCACACAGTGTGTTCATCATATTGTGTCTGGAGCACGGCTTCTCATGCACAGAACTCTCTCAGTCCCCAGCCTGGCCCCATGCTTTCTACAGGTCTCTCCTCTGTTGCACAGAGCTCTGCTACAGCGGAGGTTGTTCGTGAAATATTAGCTGCCAGCTCTCCACAGACATCTGTTCCCTTTGCACCAACACACTTTAGTATTTTACAGATCCTTCTAAGGCCTGGACAGAAAAGCCAACACAGATTTACAAAACACGGGTCTTCTGTTTCAAGCTGGGTCTTCATGTCTATCACCACGTAAGCGCTTACCCTGAGCACAAAGGAGTTACAATGTCATTGTTGGAGTGTCAGCTGCTAAAAGGCTAAAGGGAAGTGAGTTTGAGGTAATGAGCCTTACCTCAGCACATCTGGAGGTTTCTACACACCAAGGTTTGTAAAGGGTTTACTCATCACCCTGACTGAGAGTCACCCCAATAAGTGAAATGTGTGACTCTGCTACTCAAAGAGACTAAATTGGTCTTGCTATGTGGATGGGAAGGAAACATAGTTTCAATATCAATGTTTGTGCAAACCTTTCATGTAAATTTGTATTTACAAATCCAAGAAGGGAAAGTCTACCCTTATTTACCAAGTGGATTTCCAAGCATGTCTTCAAGCACAATTTTGTGTGTGTTCCTGGCTTTAGTCACAGTTAAAATCAAGCTTTGTAAGTTGTAAAACAGGGGCAATGGATGGTATAAGAGAGCAACAGAGGGCATGGAGGTTGAACCATCTCATGCCCAAGTGCAAACATGTGTTGGCACGTACATATTTAAAAGCCACCACTCTTGGGCAGAGACTTCATTAAGGAAAGACGTATGGCAGTGAAATGTGTGAGCAGCCACCTTCCTGGAGCCCCATGCACTCACTTCTGAAAGCCTGCCCCATCTAGTGGTACAAAAGGTTGCCAGGTGTCTAAGAAGTGTATTTGAGAGTCAGTAGATAATAGCTAGGGCCTGACCCCTTGTATCCCTGCCGCACGTCTGTAATATCACTCTCATTCATAGAGGCGTCTGGATTGCTTGCTCTTTGTGGCCCCATCAGCTCTTAGATGAAGAAAACTCCAATCCGAAGTAACATGGATCTATGGGTAAGCTGCTGTTGATATTCCCGGGTTATGGTCCAGTCCTCATGTCCCAGGTACCAGACAGAGCTGACCATGGGATGGGGATGGTCTTGCAGCTTCTCAGTTGGCCTGCCATAGTAGGCCTCAGCAAACAATGGTAATGGAATCATACCAGTGCTGTGTGACTTCTCCCATTTCTCCAATAGACAAATGTCTATTGACCCCAGATAGATAACAGACCAAAGAAAAGAAACTATCTCACCCAAGTCTAGCTTGGTGAATTTGGGGTTATTTATAGGAGTATGGATGACTCAAAGGCAGCTACATCACCGGAAAGCCCACCACAGCATGAGTGAGAACTCATGAAACCCGCAGCACTGGAGCACCATGCATGAGTTGCCCGCAGCTCGGTGGTCAGAGAGCACTTGTTAGGCCTGTGTAGTCATGGGGAAGGGGGCTTGTGAATTTTGTTTCAAGAACTTTCTGAGACTTGTTCCTGAGCCTTAACAGAATGACTCTGTAGGGCCCCATGTCCTCAGCCCATTTCATCATTGCTGGAGCAACTCCTCTAGTGTCCCTGAAATGAGGACCCCAGACTCAGAGAGCCCAGAAGTGGGATATGAAGCACAGTGTCTTCACAGTAAGGATGGTATGGAGTCTAGGAACAAACATAAACCCCTTTACATTCTTGCCCACAAAGTGGTTTCTTCTTTGAGGAAAGGGCCTTTTAACATCTTTTCCTCCTGGGTCTTCTCACTGCATTTCACACAGAGAACAGTTGTATACAGGCACCCAAGGGTATCTGTGGTGGCAGTTTGTGGGACAGAAATTTCAGGCTGGCTGGGAGTGTATCCAGGGGGGCTGCTTGAGGAACTCCAAGTCCAAAGTGGGCAGACCTAGGAGACTGAGGCCAAAGCACGTGTCCCGTTCCAGGGACTGCGTGCATCCTCTCTGGGGCGGAGAGTGTGGAGACACATGAAGCAAGAGAATGACAGTGACAGAGTCCCTGTCATGGCTGGAGCCATTCACACCCCTCCTGTTGGTGGCCTGGAGTCATTTACATCACAGGTCAGGTCAGGAGTGTCCACTCCTGCAGCCCTCCTGATGCCTTGGCAAAGCAGCAAAGGGTGAGCCTTCCTCGCTCCTGGTCATCCCCAGGCACTGCCCCTGCTGTCCCCTGTCCCACAAAAGGAGATGTTTCTAGGTTGAACAGCTAAGGGCCCCTCTCACCTTCTATTTCTCCTCCCAGTCTGTAGTGAGGCTGGCTCCTCCCAGATGTGTTGGAAATAGATTCAGACAATGTATTTATTTAGGGAGGTGAAGGTCTGTCTAAACAGTCTAGGGTGAAGATCTGTACAGTTTGCCCCTGGGGAGCTGGGGGCGTGGCCTCTTTTGCCCCTGACTTTCACCTCATTTGGGAGCCTTGCCCATTGTAGCTGGTGGCACCTGGCATGCCTTGCCTTCTCTGAAAGGCTTTCTGCTCTCTCAAGGAGGAAGGGATCTTAATCTGGATATGTCTAAGTGAAATAAATATTTACGGTCATGAGACAATGGGAAGTACTTTGTCATCTAGAAAACTGCTTGTTTTATGGAGAGATACCCCAGGGTCATTAGGTCTGGCCCAGCACTAGAGCAGAGAGCTGAGGAGGTGCCAGGACAAGGTGGACTTTCCAGGATGTTCCCCATTCAGGCTCACTCCTCTCCTTTCCTTCTCTAGCAGCCAGAAGCAAGCCTGGACTCTGTAGTTGACAAGGACAAAGACTGGGGAATGGACTCTAAAGAGATATGTAACCATGCTAGGAGGCACCCAGGCACAGGGGGCAGCCAGGGCGCTAGGGCCAGGCAGAACGACAGTCTGTGGAAAGTGGGCCGAGTGTGGCCCAGGGGAAGGGACTGTTAAACCTGTGTCCTGTTGCAGGCAGTGAAATTCCACATCCTCAGTGGACAGTGTGGTCCCACTCTGGCTGGCACCTAATGGAATCTGGGGTGCTTCCAGCAGATACAGTCTTCCTCTACCTGGTCAGTTGGATGTGGAGAAGGATTGCTCTGGACAATTGGCCCACAGGCTTGTCTTGGTGTCTGGACTAGGACCTAGAATATATTCATACATATGGAAATACATTCCACACTGTGCCCTCACTGCCCTGTTTTTAAGACCAGGTCTCACTCTATAGCCTTTGCTGGCTTAGAGCTTGCTATGTAGACCAGGCTGGCAGCCTGGAACTCAGAGAACCACCTGCTTCTACCTCCCCAGTGCTGGGGTTAAAGGCCTGTGCCACCACACCTGGCTTGGGCCACTTGTATCAAATCCCATGAGTTTGTCTTAGAAAGTCAGACATGTCATCTGATCCTAGAGGCTAAGCAGGGTCAAGCCTGCTTAGTACTTAGATGGGAGAGTACCAGTGGTTCTGAAAGTCACAGGTATGAACATAAAATGGTCTCTAGAGTCCCAAGGTAAAGGACATATGCCAGCAGGAGAAGAATGGCCACAAGAAGGCAGTTCCTACAGGAAACACAGGTTGAGAGTGCATCTGAGATAGGCCTTGTGGAACACTATGTGAAAAGTGATTATAGAGGGAGGGGTCTGGAAAGGTTGAAACAAGAAGAGGCTCAGTTTTGCAGACTCAGGGTCATCTATAGCCCTAGAGGCCTTCCCCAGGACAGAAGTTGTTCAGCCTCCTCCACACCACAGCTCCTTCCCTGTGGTAATAGAACCTCAGAGTTCTGGGCTTCTGAGGCCCCAACAGCTGGCTATGCCCCATGATGCATTCAGGTCAATGGGATGTTCTGGCTGCTTCCAGCAGGCTCCCTAAGGGATAGAGTAGTGTCCTCTCTATGTCCTAGGACAGAGGAAAGCTTGAGAAATGCACTGCCTCTCAGAAGGCTCTCTGTGCTGGATATCATGGTCCTGACAGAATATTATTTTAAGATGTGTTACATTTGTTTACTCTGTGGAGTATTTATTTAATGATGCAAAGATGTGTTGCATTATTTTATGTTGCATTTGTTTAACTCTGTACAGCCATGTTACTTTGCTTGCCTAAAACACCTGATTGGTCTGATAAAGAGCTGAATAGCCAATAGTAGGCAGGAGAGAGAAACAGGTGGGGCTTCCAGGTAGAGAGTATAAACAGGAGAAATTTAGGCTGGAAATTTAGGGGGAAAAAAGAGCAGGGAGGAGTGAGAAAAGGAGGAGAGAAGGACGCTAGGGACCAGCCACCCAGTCACACAGCCAGCTACAGAGTTAGGAGGAAAGAAAGATATATAGAATAAAGAAAGGTAAAAAGCCCAGAGGCAAAATGTAAAGAGAAATGGGATAATCTAACTTAGAAAAGCTGGCTAGAAACAAGCCAAGTTAAGGCTGGGCATTAATAAGTAAGAATAAATCTCTGAGTATTTATTTGGGAGCTGGATGGCTGGCCCCTAAAGAGGAAAAAAAATACAGAAAGACCCAAAACCTGGGCCATGGTGGGAGGTGCCAACACCTTAGGCTCAGGCTCTGAGACAATACCTGGACTTCCAGCATCAAATGGCCCTAAACTCCAGGTTCCTTCAGGGCCAGCTGGGTGTAAGACACATTGTAAGCATCCAGTAGACACTAGGCTTTGGTGAGCGGCTCCTGTGTGAGCTGAATTCTGTCTTGCTGGGGTAACCTCTTAATGAGAGGTGGGTCCAGTAGTGCATTCTTTTTACCTTGTATCTTGCAGCAGCTCCACGTGACCAGAACCTCAGAGCTGGAAGTTTGCAATATCTACCACCAGCCCACACTGCCATTTGGGGCTTAATTACATCCAATCAAAATGCCCAGAGCCTTACTCAGCTCACGACAGAGAAGAGTGTTGAAAGATAGCAGACCGGAAAGGGTACAGCTTATCCCATGCTTGCACCCCACCTCAACTCTATTCCTGCCTGTTCCTCTGATCTCTGCCTTAGCCTTACTGACCATTATCATAGCCTAATGATGCCAATCCAAGTAATTGGAAATTTGGCTACATGTTTTTCTCATGGGGATAACCAAGCCATCTTGGAGGGGGGTGGCAGAAACAGGTGAGAACAAGTCCCCAGCGGCCACATTGGAGGTCTCCCGAGAAACTTTTGCCCTGGGATAGTAAACAGGTTGGGTCAACAGCTGACCAGGAACTCTCATGTAGTTGGATTTTGTTTGACCACCAGCTCCCAAATAATAACCCAGAGACTTCTTATTAATTGTGAAAATTTGGCCTTAGCTTAGGCTTGTTCCCAACTAGCTCTTAAAACTTAAATTAGCCCATTTATATTAATCCACAGTCTGCCATGTGTTTCATTACCTTGTCTCGGTACCATATGTCCAACATCTTCCGTGTCTCACCAGTGAATCCTGTGCCAAATTCTTTCCCAGAGTTCCTATCTCTACCTGGAAGTCCCACCTATCCTCTCCTGCCTAACTATTGGCCTTTCAGCTCTTTATTAAATCAGTCAGAAGGTGCCTTAGGCAGACAAGGAAGGACAGAGACACATCTTCACACTGTGTGATCAAATATCCCACAACACTCCCGGCAGTGGAGGGTATAACAGAGAGACAGAGAGACAGTTGGCTCTGCCTGGACCTGGTCTCTCTCTCTCTCTCTCTCTCTCTCTCTCTCTCTCTCTCTCTCTCTCTCTCTCTCTCCTATAACCTGGCTCTACAGGAAGGAATGAGAGCAGATGCCCAGAACCACCAAGACCAGCACTGAGAGAGTACTCCAAAGCCTTGTCTAGAACTGGGCATCCACAGTGATGAATGCCCCCACTCAGCTGCCAGTGTTACATGCAGCTTTCTCAGGACCACTTTCCCCAGGTTTTGCAAGATAAAAGACTATCTTTTGTTATGATGACAGTTCTGCATAATTATGCAGGAAAGTCATCAGGGAAGTAGCCCACTCCCCCATCTCCTTCTTCCCAGCTGGGCCCAATGAGCTGCAGTTTAGGCAACTGCTTGAAGTTTTATAGAACGGTCAAGGCTGTTTCCTCCTGGGCTGGACTAGCGCAATTGCATTCTTGTCTGTTTCGTGGAGCCACATGGGGCTTGGTGTCACTGTTCCCTTCACTTCTACTTAATGTTTACTCTTCAGGACGTCTAGCTAACTGTTCCAGGGACTTTCCCCAGAGGGAGACAGGAGTGCTTTCCCTCTTAGACTGTGTAACCGAAATGCCTTCCGGAAGGATCTTGCCAGTTTGCACTTCGTCAGCAACATGGGTCGACCACCTGAGGAGACTGAGATGCTGAAGAGCAAACAGTAGGCTTTGGAGTTTACGTTCTTGGTTGTGGGGAAATGGACATCTGAGATGCAGGGCTGTGGTTACATTTCTACTGCTGAATTGTTCATATTGCTTGGAAGAGACTTTCATTTTCTAAAGATCTATTTTCAGTTATTTTTATTCGAACACTCACCACTTTAATGTTTCTGTGTAATAAAAATACATTTTCCTTAATTTTTTGTTTCTCACTACATAGTCCAAGGTAACCTCAAAAATTCGTGATCCTCCTGCTTCAGCCTCCTCGGTGTGTGGGTGGGGTGTGCCTGGCCTCTGGTTTAATCTAAGAGTGTTTATTATTAGAGTATCTGGGCTTCTCTGTGAGCGAGTGGCAGTTGTCCTAGACTCCTGGCTCATCTACCAGTGGAAACTAGATTTGTAGATTCTGGCCACCGTGTGTGCCTGCTACAGGCTGAATCAGTGGGATACCAGCAGGCTGAGCAAGCAGGAGAGGAGATGCTCTTAGAGGCTCCAGGCTGGGCCACGTAGCATTTTGCAGTAGGATCTGGGGCTCAGAATGGACCTGGAAGGCTCAGGTAAGAATGTCTAAATGATCAGGGAAGAGGAGGCAGGCTTTGGAAGCTCCTCAGTGGAGACATGAGCAGGTTTCTTTCTGTGCACAGTCTTTCTCCCAGATGCTTCTTCAGATACCTCCTGGTTTGCAAAAGGAGATTGGCAAAACTGGGACCAAGATTAGAACTCCCCAGACCAGTGGGACATGGTTGGGAGTTTTTTCCCTCAGAAGGCTGTGGTGGTGGGAGAAGCATGATGACATTCTGGCTAGGTGGTCAGAGGTCTACATATATTACCTCCCTCCACCCCCAGTGGTAGTGAGACTCAGTAGCTTTCAGTATCCATGATGGGCTAGCAGGAAGTAGTCTTGATCACAGTCTATGCCTGGATCAAGCAAGATCAGACATCCAAGATAAGAAGTGTCAGCATATAATTTTCTCACAAGGTTCCCTGACTATCTTTTGATCAGAAAACTACCTGGCCATGGGCCATCTGTTTCCTAGTGACCAGGCCCGCACCATCAGCCTCCTGTACAACCTCAATAAATTCATAAGGGTAGCTCCTAAAGGATGGCTCTCATTGTATTCCCTCATGGGTAGAGCCCACCATGGCAAAGGAAGACTGTGTGGGACAACCTTCTTCCACTTGTCCCTAAATAATCATGTAGATACACACAGTACCTGCTTTGGCAAACATGTATGTGTGTGTCTGTAAACATATTTGCATGCCTTCTCCAGAAGGTGATGAGCTAGGCTGTGCTGCCCCACATTTGCTCAACCTGGACCTTGGAGTCCAAGTATTATTTTCTTTATCTGAACAATGATGTCCTCAGTTCTAAATTCAGGATTCCATGCTGTGGGATTCCAGGACCAGAATAGCACCTGCAGGATGCATCGTCTCCAGCGTTGGCAACTTAACTCAGCCTCATCATCCATCATCCCCAAATGGTCAGAGCTTGTAACTCTAGAACAACACCAGTTTCATAGCATAGAGTAATAAAGTTCTGGTGATTAAAATAAGGCAGAACTCACACACAGCTGGTAGTGCAATTCTGTTCTCTTTACTTCCTGGGAAGAGAGACCCGACTTACGGCTTATGCTTGTTCTCATGTGCCTATGTCCCCCAGCTCTAAGCATTCCATCTCCTTATGTCTGACAGAGCCACTGAGACCACTGTGGAGAGAAAGGTGAGTAGCATGGCTCAGTCCTGTGGTTGGGAGACTGGGGCCAGGCAAAGAGGATGGCAATATAGTGGAGCAGGCCTGGCCCGGCCCTCTGTGGGTGGAGGAGTCTAGGGACCCTGCACCAAGTGAGAAGCCTGGTGGGTCCTGAGCAGGGGTTTTCTTCCAGATTGTGTGTTCTTGTTCTCATCAGACTTGTCTGCACCAGCACTTAAGGACTCACTCTGACACCTGCTCTTGGTCACACCCTACCTGAGAGGCCAGTGGAGACTTCACAGAGTGGATCTTGTACAGGTGGGCTTCATCCATTCACAAGTTCCTGAGCTTGAAATAGTCAGCTCCCCAAAGGACAGGAGTGGCAGATGTGAGTGGGATGCAGCATTACATGTTCAAGAAGATACCAGACCTCCTCAGTGGCCAGAGAGAGATGGAAAGCCTTCCCCATGGAAGAAAGGACTATGGACTGGGTCTGAGGTGGCCACCCAGGCAGGACCCTGGACATGTTCAGTTCAGTGGCTCAAAGCCATGGAAATCCAAGCAGGTCATGTATAACTATTAGTGGGAGTATATCTCAGGAGTGCCCAAGGAGGCAGAACTCCAGAACATTCTCTTCCTCCAGTTACCTGAGAGCCAAGAGTGTCCCTTACCTCTTGGTGCAACTGTGGCCTGAGAGACCTGGTAGAATTCCATGTGGGTGATGTTGGGCAAGGCCCCCAGTGTTCCCAAGGTTCCAAGTGGCTTCCATATATATAAGACACTAGGTAAAAAGAAAAAGCCAGCCAGCCCAGGGGATTTGTAAGGTTCCAGGCACTGCCCCCACAACTTCCCAGCACACGGGGCTCAACAGACTATGGTGGGATGTCTGTATCTCCTTCTCAGGTACCTAGAGTTGAGGATGCAGGAGTAAAAGACCAGGGCTCTTTTTACCCAGGGACTCCCAGACTTGGCTGCCCATGAAACCAGACTTAGGGTCCTTGTGTCAGCAAGGTTCCACAAAGCTGTGTTTCTGTAAGCACTTGTGCACAGTCAGGGTGGAGTCTGGCTCAGGGCTGTTTAGTTGTGAAACACTGGGCAGGCTCCTCACTTTGTGGTTTGGTAATAGGTGTAATTATGGACCTCTCCAGTCAACAGATTGATTGTAAGGATAGACCAAGGCAACTATTAGCAAGGACACGCGGAAAGCTGACATTGCCCCACCTTGTCCCAGTGCTAAGCATGCCGTATCTGGACACTGGCACAGAGGGGCCCTCTGGATGGACAGTCAGGAACTCAAACTTCCCTTCCTTCATCTCTTCCTGAGGCCTTCTGCTGTGCCTGGGTCACAGAGGTCATGTTAAGACACGTCACTTGTCTCCAGGGACTCACAGATGAGCATTTTACCTGGAACCTCTTGGAGAAGAAGGCTTGGGCATCAGGTGGCCTGCTTGCCAGGCAGCTACTGGCCTTCTTGAGCCTACTCCATCCCTGGATGCCTCCTGACATAAGGGAGCCCTCTAAGAACACATGTGCCTTCCTTCCTAGGGCCCCTAGGCCTCAGTCTAGTGCTATTCCTCAGGTTAGGGGCTTTGAGTATTATCTCGTCTGTACTATAAGTTGCTGACACTGTTTCAGTGTAGGTAAAGCCCAGCAGAGGGGACGCTGAGCAAGAACACGTGATTCTGTTCTGAACACCACAGTGAATTCTAAAGCTTGACAAAAGAACCCCCTCACAATTACTACTGGAATAATATGGGCCAGCTGGACCCTAGAGGAAGAGGGCCAGGGGCCTTCACTGGAGGACAGCGGTGGGGCTAGCTGTTCTAGAAACATCTGAGCCTGGATGAGAATGAAAGCATCAACTGAGACCATGGAGACTCAAGTGCATGTAGACCAGTATGACCAGGTACCACCAGGTCCTTTGAGGTATAAGACACAAGGCTTGGCTAAGTGGGAAGAGAGCCATCCAGCAGGTCCCAGAGCAAAGACTATGATCATTCACTTTCTTGCCTCCTGGTACATAGAGTACCCCTTCCGAGGTGCTCTGGTGGCCTTCTGCTGCTTCTAGCTTTTGGGTTCTGGCAATGGCACTTGCCTGGCAGTCACCATCCCAAGGAACCTGTGAGGCAGGCAGTGCAGCAGACAGAGGCTTACACCTGTAAGTCCAGCTCTGACCTTGTGCCACTTACCAAACCTTCCCAGACAGGAAGCAGGCAGGGAAAAGCATGCCATGCCTGTGAGGTTTGGATGTAATGTGTGCCCCATAGACTCATGTTTGAACATTTGTTCCCTGGCTGGTGGTACTGTTTTGGGAGGTTGTTGAACTTTAGAATGTGGGTCCTGGCTGGTGGAGGTGGGCTTTTAAGATGATACTCACTTCAGATCCCTTCACCGAGGGCCTTGATTCCTGTCTGCAACCAGGCTACTGCCTGCTGTATGCTCCTGCCATCAAAGAGCTACCCTGCCTTTCTGTCCCTGCATGATGGGCTGCAGCCTTCTGAAACCATGTGCCAAATAAATCTCTCTTCTTTTGTTTCAGTTAGGTATTATGTTAAAACAAAAGAAGTAGCTGATGAAGAACCCTCTGTGTTAGGAGCGACTTTGGCCCCATGAGAATAGGAGGTCTCTGAGGACTTTGAATAGAGAAGGAACATTGTTAGGGAGTTGCTCCATCTGAAGAGAGGTGCAGGTGGTAACAGGCTGGGAGTTGTTGTTGGTGGACTGCATGAGGGGCTGTGAAGAGCCTGGCAGAAGAGGCCTGGCTTCACATGTGCAGTCACTATCCCGAAAACCCTGCGAGGCTGTGCAGCAGACAGATCTCAGCTGCTGTGCTGGTTTGCTTTTGCTTCAGAGGCTATGATCTACTCCTCCAACTCGTGATTGCCCTGAGGCACCCCAGGGCTCATTAATGAACAGTCTAAAAACAGGTCCTCTACCTGGCATCTCCTCTCCTGCCCTGTTGACACTGCTGTTGTGTTATACACAGCTATAAAACCTCACCTATAGTGTTTCCATTTTGGCTTGAAGCTGGTGGTCACCTGCCTATAAAGGTTTATGTAGTGAGAACCTTCCTGTTCGCTTGCTCACCCACATGCATGCCATCTCTGACACTCTTCAGTTCCTTGTCTAAGTTCAAATTCCCTCATGAAGGTCTTTAGCCTTCCTCACAATGTATGTGCTTTTAGAATTACCACAGCTTTTAATGTCTGAAGGAATCACTGTGTGTGTGTGTGTGTGTGTGTGTGTGTGTGTGTGTGTGTGTGTGTACGTACATGCTCTCATATGTGCACATGTGTACATACATGTGAAGGCCAGAGCTTGATATTAGATGTCTTTAGAGACTCTTACTGAATCTGGAGCTTACCAATTTGCGTAGACTGGCTGATATGCAAACTCCAGGGATCCATCTGCCTGTCTCTACCTCTCCAGGGACTAAAAGTTGGTGCTGCATCTCCAGCTTTGTGTGTGGGTGCTGGGGACCTGAACTCAGATCCTCATGCCAGCACAGCAATCACTTTGCCAAGTGAGCCATCTCCCAAGCTCCTGCTCTTGTCTTTGCAAGTAATTGTTTTTCAGTAAAGTGTTTTAGTTGATGGAGTTTGTTTGTTTTGAGACGGTCTCACTATGTAGCCTTGGTTAGCCTAGGGCTCTCTTTGGAGACCAGGCTAGCCTTTAACTCACAGAGTCTCCTGCCTCAGTCTCCTGAGTACTGGGATTAAAGGCATGCACTACCACACCCAGTTCAGATGGTGGATTTTTACTATATTTATTTATTATCTATCTATCTATCTATCTATCTATCTATCTATCTATCTATCTATCTATTGTTTTTGAGACAGCATTTTTCTGTGTATCCCTGTCTATCCTGAAATTAGTTCTGTAGACCAGGCTGGCCTCAAACTCAGAGGTCTACCTGCCTCTGCTTTCTGAGTGCTGGGATTAAAGGCGTGTGCCGCTACACCAGACACCGATGGATTTTTAATGTTGGCACTTTAAAGATTTTGCATTTTTGTCTCCTAGCTCTGGGCACGAAGCCTCCTGTCATTTTACATGAATTCATGTATATAATGGGCCTTACTGGGTCCTACTATGATTTTAATCTTTGTTCCTGGCTTTAAAGATATCTGATCCCAGCACTTGGGAGGCAGAGGCAAGGGGATCTCTTTGAGTTCAAGGTCAGCGTGGTCTACACAGAAAGCTCCAGGATAACCAGGACTACATGGAGAGACCCTGTCTCAACAAATAAACAAAACAAAACCAGGCATCCATAACAAAAACAGGTATCTGTGCCAGGCATGGCGGCATATGACTTTAATCCCAGCACTCAGGAGGCAAAGGCAGGAGGATCTCTGTGAATTTGAAACTAGCCTGGTCTACACAGAGAGTTCTAGGACAGCCAGGGCCACATAGAGAGAACTTGTCTCAAAATAAACATATACATACATACATGTATACAGGTACCCATGATGTACCTACCAGTCTGTCCTTTTCTTGTTTCTCATGCATGAAGTTTGTTGAGGATCACAAATTTTCATCAAATTTGAAAAGGTAGGCTATTATTTCCTTGAATATTTATATAATTTCCATCCTTTGGAAATCCTAATTTACATAGTTTCCCCTCCTCAGCAATTATTGGTTGCTGTTATTATTTAAGGAGGGGCCTCCTGAGTCTGGCAGCTTACTGTTTTCCCTGTGCCTTCTAAACTTAGCTTAGGAAAGAATGTTTCAATTTAGAGGAAACAGCTATATAACACACTTAGGATACACCAAATTTTCCACACTTTTCATACTAAATTCACTCCCCCATCCACGTCTTTTCCTTTACCTGTGTCATTTGGGATAGATTCCTTCATTACAACTTCCAGGCCAGCAATGTTACTCCCTGGAACATCTGTTTTGTGTCCATCACATCCACTCCAAGTTTAGTTTTAGTCTCTAAAATCTCCTGTGTTTCTACATGCCTGTTTAAGCCATCTACCCTCTGGTGTTTTGAAATGTGGTCACACTGTTTTGATGTCATTGTGTGTGGAATCTGTGTCATTTGGAGATATGAGTCACATTTTCCTTCTTTGCAGCTTGCCAGGTTCTGGGTGACTCTCAGGCATTGTAGACTGTACTAGGTAAGGTACTGGGCATCTTTCTATAAACATCCCAAGCTTTGCTCTGGGCTTAAGTTATGCGGAAATAGTTTGGCTCTTTGTGCTTTGCTTTGAAGCCCTCCAAAGTGGGATCAGACAGTGTCCAGTAGTGACTGTTCTGTGCCCCTGCTACTGGGGCTGAATTGGATCTCACTCACTCCCTTGTTGAAATCGTGATGCCGGTGCCTGAGAGCCAGAGCTGTATTTGAAAATAGGGTCTTTGTAACAACTGAGTGCAGATGAGGTCATTAGTTATGCAATGTGAGCTAGGATACAGATGCATACGGGAGAACACAAAGTGTCATCAGCCGGTGCTCCTGCAGGCCAAGGGTCAAAGCCATCAGGGGCAGGGGAGGTGAGGTCTCCTTACCTCCAGGGAAGCCAGCCTTACCCTTCTTCTCAGCCTCTAAACACCAGAACTCTGGGCTGAATCATTTGTTTTATTTAAACTACTTGCTCTATAGTGTTTTTTCTACTGACATCCCTAGAAAACATATGTACCTGTGGGGCAAAATCCCTCTGACTGGTGAGATGGGCACTTGGCTTACCCTGTGCAGGTACTGGGGTGGGGCCCACTGGCTGTCCTGGTAGACAGCTGAGGGATCCATGTCTCCTGTCTTCTTTCAGATGGCTTTAGTCCCTTGTGCCCTCTGTTTTCTCAGCCTGACTGGACTAGCACCTCCCTGGCTTAGTGAGGATACCTGCTCTCCTTGGGTGAGCCTTCCTGCCCTGAAGCTTAGAAACTGTTGTAGAAGCCGGGCGGTGGTGGCACACGCCTTTAATCCCAGCACTCGGGAGGCAGAGGCAGGTGGATCTCTGTGAGTTTGAGGCCAGCCTGGGCTAGAGAGTGAGTTCCAGGGAAGGCGCAAAGCTACACAGAGAAACTCTGTCTCAAAAAACCAAAAGAAAAAGAAAAGAAACTGTTGTAGAAAGTACACTGAGGATCACATGGCCCTCCTCGTTTTCTCTCTCCTGCGTCATTTTCTGATACTTGAGAATTCAGGTACTACGCTGTGTCTGAAAGCAGAGGTGTTAGAACATTTGAACAGAAAATTATATTTTGGTAGAGCATAGCATCTTCCTATTTTTTCATATCTTTATGAACCAGCTTTCTGTTTTATTGATTGGGTGTAGTTACATTTTGTTTTTAAAAATCTTCTTTTTGTAGTGTGTTCATTTTGTCATTTTTCCTATTCTTTAAAATACAATCCTTAGTCTACTTATTTTCAGTCACTCTGTGTCTCTTGAACAATATAGTTATGCATAATCCTCTCAGAGCTGCTGTGACTGTATTCATAGGTAACTAAAGATTATGGTTTGGATAAGTTCTACTTTGCCTATGGGCTAATTCTTATTTCTTGTCAACTCAATTCAATAGTTATTAAGTATATGAATGAATTTTTGTTTTTCTTTTTCTAGCTAATTAAAATTCTTTGTATTGTGCTAGGTAATGTCTATACTTTTTTGTTGTTGTTTGTTGGCACTGGCAACAAATTCCATGAGTGTTTTAAAGACTATGTACTTTTGATTTTCTGTGTTAACTGGCTTTCTATGTAGATAATACTTTAAAATTGATAACTATGCATTTAGCTAATCTAGCACTATGTTTTAATTCACTGAGTATGAGTTTGTGGAGTAGGAAAGTTAATCTCTAGCTGTGGATTAGTCGATGAGTTTGAGTTGATACTTTGTATTTTCAAAGCTATGTTTTGTAGTTCACAGCTCACTTCTTCCTTATGTTGGCCTGAGTCTTCTGTGCCGAGTTTACCCTGTTCCATGTAATGCATTTTGACGCATTTTGACACACAGAAGTGCTGTCATCAGACCATGTTTCTTGTTCATATGTACCTGGCACAATTCCTTTCTAGATATTTCCTCCTCTTCTGTGGCATTTGGTTTGGGGTAGTCTCTCACAGATAGAATCAGCTACATTTTAGATTTGTTCCAAGTAAGAACATGCTACCTTACATACCTTTAATCCCAGCACCCAGGAGAAGCAATAGGATCTCTGAGTGCAAGGTCTGGTCTACATAACTCAGGACAGCCAGGGCTATGTAGAGAGCCTTGTCTTACCTGCTCTACCACTCCAAAAAAGAACAGTCTAACTGCCTATGCTCCACAGAGACACTGTGAGGTGAGAAAAAATTGAACTTGGAGCCAGCAACTCACCTGACTCACCAGTCTTGTCACATGCACTATAGGTTAATGAACACAGCCTCAACTTACCCTCTAGAGCCCTGAGCACAAGGAAGGGGAGCTGGCCTGAGATTCCTGTGGCCAGGGGTGGGGCGCTCCACCTGTGAGAGCCTGTGGCCAGGGGTGGGGATATCTGCAAATGGGATTCCTGTGGCCACTAAGACAAAGAACCACAGGTAGGCAGCTGTAACAATGAACATTTATTGTCTCACAACCCCACCTGCAAGTCAAGGAACAAGGTATGCGCAGGTCTGTCCCCTGGAGGCTGAGGGGTGTTTGGCCCCACCCTTCTCAGCTCCTCAGACTAGTACAGCCCTGAGGTCTTTGGCTCGTAGACCTTTACTTGATGTCAGTCTTCAAGTCCTGTCCACTCCCCATCTACAAGTCCATTTAATGTTCTTTTTATAAAGATACTGGTATACTAGATTGAGGCCACCTCGAATGATCTTGAATTCTGAGATTCTGGGGATGCAGATCAGTTCGTAACCCTCATGCCATATTTGTTCTGTAGGGTGCTTTCGTCTCCTTCTGTCTTCTCTCCCTCCTCTGTGTTACTCTATCTCATCTTTCTGTATCTGTGCCTTTTTTTCGTCTGTCTTAGTTTCTCTTGGTGTCTCTTTGTATGTGTGTTGCTGTGGGATGGTCTGTATGGCAAATGTGTTGCTAATTAGTCAATAAATAAAACACTAATTGGCCATTGGCTAGGCAGGAAGTGTAGGTGGGATAAGGAGGAGAATAAAGCTGGGAAGTGGAAGGCTGAGTCAGAGAGACACTGCCAGCCACCATGATGAGAAACAGCATGTGAAGATGCCGGTAAGCCACGAGCCATGTGGCAAGGTATAGATTAATGGAAATGGATTAATTTAAGCTGTAAGAACAGTTAGCAAGAAGCCTGCCATGGCCATACAGTTTGTAAGCAATATAAGTCTCTGTGTTTACTTGGTTGGGTCTGAGGGGCTGTGGGCCTGGCAGGTGATAGAGATTTGCCCTGACTGTGGGCCAGGCAGGAAAACTCTAGCAACAAATGGCGTCCAATGTGGTGGCAAGAGTTTCCACCTAAAAACTGAGAAAAAAGATTCTAAAACGGAGCTAAAAACAGCTTCCTAATTGTCTCTCTCAAATGAGTGGCAGCTGCCGATTTGAGCTACTGGTGGGTTCCTATCATGCATGCTCGACCTGCCGCTGTATGGTAGGAATGAGGCCTCTGCAGTGACACATTAAGCTGCATGGTGGATTTAGCCTTTGCTAGTACAAAACAAAAAAGAGGTTTCTGGGCTACACGCTGCTTGGATAAAAGCATAGACCCACGATAGCTCCCAGAGCTGGCGAACGCCATGTTGGGAAGCTGAGGTGGGCAGAGCCAGCAGCCACAGCTGCTGCAGTTTAAGGCAATAGATTCACAATAAGACAGATTCAGATGTAATAGTTTACAATGTGTGTAAAATATACGTAGGCTTAAAAGAGACAAAAAGGTGATATATACAGTTATAGAAACAAATACATAGTTTTAAAAAATAAAGTCTTTAAAGAGACAGTAAAATTAATGTAAAAAAATAAGCCACGTGAAGATGAATACTACACAGAGAATCTGGATTGTGTTGTCTTTGGGATTTTTAACTGCAGAAAAACATTTGATTGTAAAAGCTGTTGAGTTATGCCAATATGTATATTTTAAAGGTACCTTGACTTCAAAATTTGGATATAAGGATATGTCACTTTGGAAAAGAGACTCTGCTTTTGTTCCCACAGAAAGCCAGAGGCTATGGATTTGTTCCAGATTAAGATACATCAGGTTTGACCAGCCAAGACCCCCTGAAGGTCTCTGATGACACCATGGCCCAGATGATCCAACATCCAGAATGGTTTGAAGGCAACTGGCTCAGACGATACAGCCTCATGGACTATTCCATAATCCTAAAATTTTCTTTGTGTCCCCATAAGATACAGCGCCCCCCTCCAGCAGGAAGTAGTAAGAGAAGCTACGCCCAAATTCCCAAATTATATGTAATTTTACTTTGTTAAGGTTAAAACCTTCCTTTTTGAAAAAAAAAGGGGGGGGGAAGTGCTGTGGGATGTTCTGTATGGCAAATGTGTTGCTAATTAGTCAATAAATAAAACACTGATTGGCCATTGGCTAGGCAGGAAGTGTAGGTGGGATAAGGAGGAGAATAAAGCTGGGAAGTGGAAGGCTGAGTCAGAGAGACACTGCCAGCCGCCATGATGACAAACAGCATGTGAAGATGCCGGTAAGCCACGAGCCATGTGGCAAGGTATAGATTAATGGAAATGGATTAATTTAAGCTGTAAGAACAGTTAGCAAGAAGCCTGCCATGGCCATACAGTTTGTAAGCAATATAAGTCTCTGTGTTTACTTGGTTGGGTCTGAGGGGCTGTGGGCCTGGCAGGTGATAGAGATTTGCCCTGACTGTGGGCCAGGCAGGAAAACTCTAGCTACAGTGTGTCTCTCTCTGTATCTCCCAATCTCTGACTTTCCCCATCCCTCGCACTGCCTGAGGAAGCAGGCCCAGGCTTTCTCTAACCATCCCTGAAGGAAGATACGCTGCTTCCTATGCTTCCCCAAGTTCAGGGGAGGGGCCCAGAGACATCCCTTTGTATGTAGAGTGTCCATGAATTCTTGTTCCAGCATTTATTGACTCTTAAGGAAAACCCCCAAACAGAGCAAGTGACCAGCCCTGCTGACCTCCCCTGGGGAGGGGCAGGAGTGCTTTGAAGCCCAGGGCTGCCCCCTGCAATAGGCACTTGGCCTCATGGCAAGATATTGCTACTGGCACTCATCTTCCTATAGACTGAGACAATATCACATAGGCTACCACTGCCCTGAGGACAGGTTTTGTGAGTCATTGGAGAACACTGGCCTTAGAAGTTGCAAATAAAGGCAGAAAAGTGAAAAGACAACGACAGCTAGCCAAGGCTGCAGCATGAAGCAGGCTCAGAATTCTGGGATACAAAGTGCCTGGTAGGATAGCCTCAGGTGGCTCAGAGGACACACCTTATGCATGTGTCAGAGAAGCAACATTGGCAGTCAGGGTGACTCCATGGGACTCTGCTCTCCTAGGAAAGGTCATGGCTAGTTACAGGGTACACAGAGCTACTGACACCAGGAGGGTCCTCAAGATTCCACTGGTCACTAGATCATCCAGGCCCAGCTTGGGACTTGAATCTTTTTTATCTGTCCAGGCTCCTGCTGAGGCTCCATCCAAGAGCATGGGCATGCCTGCCTGCAGATGTCACCTCACGTACAGCAGAGCTGAGCATCAGTACCTAGGCAGGCAACTGAGGCCTCCTGGGGCCACAGAAACTTGCTCACATCCCAAGCCACCCTCCAAAGGTGAGCCTGTCATCCCAGGAATGGAAACTAAATCAAATAACTTTGCATTCATTATATGGATGGTTTCATTTGCCACCACATGACCAAAATAACCAAGTCAAGTCAGCAGAACTTGGGACCTGATGCTGAGATGGACACTGACTTCTCAAAATCTAGAACTCGCACCCCCGTGCCTTGTGTATGAACTAAAAATGGTGAGCTATGCTCAAGATGTAAGCGGACTAACATGTCTCTTTGCTATTGTCTACCTGCTACTTCTACTTCCTCTACCTCCAACTCTCTGCCTAGCACCAGAAAAAACTGTGATATGGATAAAATGGCAGCCTGGGAGTGCTTGTGGGGGGTATTTGAATTGGAGCAGATGACTTGCAAGCTAAAGTGTCATGTGTATATGTGTTCACTGTGGCTTGGTTTACAGATTTAAACACCAGATGTTAACCCATGGGAAGTTGAATATGAACTGATCATGTCTCTGATATGGAATGCTACTCTCAGCCTTTAAAAACGGTCAGACTCACTCACTCTTTTAGTCACTGTTCTATTGCTATGAAGAGACCATGACGAAGGTAACTCCTACCAAAGGAAGCATTTAATTAGGGTCTCGTTCACAGTTTCAGAGGGTTAATCCCTTATCACCATGGTAGGAAGCATGGCAGTAGGGATGGGAGGCACAGCACAGGAGAAGTAGTTGAGAGTCACGTCTTGATCTTCAGGAAGAGAGAGAGATAGATAGACAGACAGACAGACAGACAGAGCCTGGTGTGGATTTTTAAACTTCAAAGCCTACTTCCAATGGCACACCTCCTCCCAAAAGGCCACACCTCGTAATCCCAAACAGTTCCACTATCTAGCGACTAAGCATTCAATTTTAAGTTTATATCTGGGGGGAGGGGAGTGTTTTATTCAATCACCACACTTGGTATATCTAAGTACACATTTATTCTATCATGTGGTCTGTGTCCAGAAAGATGCATATTGGATTGTTAATAGAAGCTACTTATTTTAGAAGTTGTTTTAGTTCTGAACTTGTAGTTTACATAGTTACACATCTTTTTAATGGGTAAAGAGAAAAATCTTATTAAAAATTAAAAGTTCTGTTCAATTTAATTTAAAAGACACACATCTTTCATCCCAGCTCTTGGGAGGTAGAAGCAGGGGAACCTCTGTGAGTTCAGAGCCAGCCTAGTTTACATAGCAAGTTAGCAAGTTCCAGTTACATAGTGAGACCCTGCCTGAAAAAAAAAAAAAGAGTTCAAAGAAAGGCAGACAGCAAAGTGTGCTGCTCACTCCATGGAGTCGACCTGGGCAGAGCCCCAACTCTTGCTCAGTCTGGCTGGGTCCCTAGCTTGTGAGTCTTGGGCAGTTGCCTGAGTTCAGAGGTAAGAAGGATGGCTCCTTGCTTCCTAGGAAGTCTCACAAAGCATGTTAGAGAAAGGATAGAGCTCCATGTCTTAGTTAACTTTTCTACTGCTGTGACAAAGCACCATGACCAAGGTAACATATAAAAGAAAGCATTTAATCTGGGGCTCACGGTTCCAGAGGCCGTCTAGAGTCAACAACTATCATGGCAAGGAGAATGGCAGCTGACAGGCAGACACAGCCCTGGAGCAGTTGCTGAGAGCTTACATTGGATCCACAAGAGGAGAAAGAGAGAGAGCTAACTGGGAAGGGCATGGGCTTTTGAAACCTCACAGACTACCCCTAGTGACACACCTCCTCCAATAAGGTCACACCTACTAATCCTTCCCAAATGATTCCACCAACTGGATATCAAGGATTCACAATTCTGAAGGTATGGGAACCATCCTCATCCAAACCACAACCTGGGAGGCAAAGGATGCTTTGGTGACAGGTCCATGGCATCTGAGTTTTGATGGCTGAGATAATAATGTTCTATCATTTATTTTGCTTTAAATGAATAAAAAAGCACCCAGATTTCCTCAAACAAACAAACAAAAAAAGACACATCAAGAACTCATGGTATGCTGCCGTTACATTTGCAGCACTGAAAACAAGGGGCATATCTGACCTTAGTCAGCTGGATTTGAGACTTTGGTGTTTCCTCTGTTATTGGCTGTTCTTACTGAAGACACAGAGGGAGGGCATGGGGGGGGCACGCCCCTGGGTTGGTCCTGGACACGGAGCTTCTGTAGCTTGAGTAGGGAGGAAGAGGGGCCCCGGGGCAGATTCTGGGCTGGCCACCCCCTTTCCAGGTGGCTTCATAAACCACCAGGCACAAAACATCTCCCTTCCTAAGCAAAATATAGTGGGAAAGTGAGTTTTCTTTTTTTGATAACGAAAAGGAAAAATAGTTTCTCTCTAACTTTGAAGATGTCATGGCACAAAGAAGGAAAGTGGAGGAAGAGGAAAAGTGTTTTTCTTTTGCTTCCCCTCCCTGGGATTTTCTCGTTTGCTACAGCTCTTCTCTCGGAGGCCAGGGCTGCTTTCCAGGAGGCTGACACAGGGACAAGTGCCCCAAACAGAGGTTCTTTTTCCTGCTCAGCTCTGAAAGGAAGTTCATTAGAGACAGAACGAAGAGACTTTTCAAGCCCCCAGAAAAAAATCTCCCCCGCCCCTAGAAAACTTCAGAATGAAGGAAGTGAGTCCTCAAAGGGCAGAAATAACATGCTACTCTTGTCCTCCTGGGGCAGTGGCTCTCGCCTCCTCGTTGTGGCAAATGGCCTGAGGGACATAGCTGGTGTCTAAGGACGAAGCCCTTGGCCAACTGTTTTAGGCTTCCAGAAAGGCCTCTGCCATCTCTAGCACCTCATACCCAGCAGCCAAACAGCCTAGGAAAGACATACTGCCATCACTGAGGGAACTTCTTGTTCAGATACATGAGGTCGTTACTGACATACCCCTCAAGATACCCTTGGTAGATGTCCAGGGGGGACAAAAGTCTCTGCTCGATGGCAGCAGAGTCTGAGCATTCACTCTGCCACAGGACACAGTTACTGTTCATCCCTAGCCAAGACACTGGGAGGTTAAGGTAGGGCAGAGCTGTGTGGGACATCGGCACTGCCTGCCTACATCAGGATGAAAGGGGCAGCCCAGAAGAGAGGAAGAATGAAGGGGGACTGGCTGGCAACCATCTAAAGGAGCCTCCCTTCTTTCAGAAGTTGTTTTATTCTTTGCTTGGATGGTGGTGAAGAAAGGCTGGTTGGCAGCACTGTGGAAATGGACGGCATGCATTAAGCTTTGGTGAAAGATCTGAAAACCCTGGAGGCAGAAGAAGGAGGGAGGTGGTAGTTATCCTGAGAAGTGGAAAAAGATGACCTAGGTTGAGGGGGCAGTGCTGGATAGAGGAATGGTTCTATCTTGTTGACCACAGCAGTGTGAGGAGCTCCCTTAATCTTCAGGGGACCTTGACTTAGGTAACACCAGAATTTCAGAATAAGCTAGTATGAAGTAAAGTTGGAGTTTATTGAAAACAGAAAGGAAGGCACTCAGAGAAAGATCATGGGTGTGGGCTTCTCCTGGAAGAGTCACACTTGACTGTTTCTACAAGAGTTGTGTATAGGATGTTGGTGGATTCTGAAGCTATCATCTTTAAAGGGTTGCTAAAGAACACACATGAGGTCACAGGGTTATTCCTGGGGACACTGACAAGGTTACAGTTGATAAAGCAAAACCTTAACTCACAGGAAGGCAGGGAGATAGAACATCTCTACTGTAAACAGAGTTAATAAATAATGATATCCTGCTTGAGGTCATTATACATCCAGGCTTTAAATCTGGGACATTGCTTTTTAACATAAAATATCTGCACATAAAAGGAATATGGTCTGTATGACAGAAACTTTTACAGACAATGTTGTGCTGGGTTCTTTAATTTCTGGCTGGCAGGAAGTTTCAACTGGACTTTGGAATGAGGAACTCCTCTTTTTTCCTATGTCTTCCTAATTTACTGGTCTTTCTATCCTGTCTCAATCATTCAGCCGCCACTCAGGACCACAACCTTCCTCCTTCCTGCCCCACCCTTACTCATTTTCTAGGGTGCAACCCTACATGTGGCCTTACTACAGCCTCTCTCCTCATCCTCTGACCAGGCCTTCCGCCAAGCCTTTTCCACTCACAGCTTCCCACTCAAAATCTTCCTATGCCTACCTGGATTTTCCTTCCATCCACTCACTGTCTGTCTCACTCAAAGCTCAGAAGACGAGGAAGACTGAGTGGGTAGTGGGGATTCAAGAAGCAGCATGGTTCTTCAGGATCATCACAGCAACTGCACAGTTCCACATGCATATACATGCATGCATATGTGTACACACAGGTGCACATAATACACACCAAGCCTATACTTGTATACTATGCACAGTGACTTTTCATGGTTCTGCTGTCAATCATGAAACAGAGGATACCTTCAAGTATGAGGACCCTCCATACTCCTCTCTAGAAGCCACACGTACAGATATCACAGAACTCTAACCCTCCTCACTCCCCAACCTCAAAAGCAAGAGCTGTGCCTGGTGACTGAGGAGTAAGACCCTGCCTGCAGCCCAGGCAGAAACATCAAAAATGGACAGCACAGCCCTGTTGCTTCTGGAGAGCACTGACCACCAGGTACAGACAGGTCCCCAGCCAAACCATATTATTCCATGTAGCAAACATGGGCCTGCCCTAGAGGCACTTGAGGCCACTTGGATGCCTGCATACTTACAGAGTCCCTGATGGGGGTTTCTGCTCAGCATGGCTCTGAAAGGAGAAGACTCACAAGCAGCATTCAGCAGGGCTGTGTTGGCTCAGGGCTGGTCTTTTTTGTTTTAAGGTGCATCAGCCTATGGTAGAAGCATCATCCTAAGCCAGCTGGATATGAAGTGTGGTCCCTGACCATGCAGGATCCTCAATGACAGCCTAGGTATCGCCACAGAAAGCACAGTCCCAAACCAGCCACACCTATACTTTCAAAACAGGTCTTAGGATCTGGGGCCTTGGCATAGCACCAATTTCTGGAAGTTTCCAGCCACCCAACACAGCCTTTCTGGGAGGTGCTTAACAAGGACAGGATTCCTTTGGGCCCAGGCTCCCTGCTATCTCCCACTAGCTACCAAGGTTCCTCAAGTAGATTAGACCTAACAAAAGATTTAATCCTGTACCAGACAATTGGGTGGGCTGAGGAGGGAATGCCTGGCTTCTGACACAGCCTTGTCCAGAGGTAGGGTCCTAGACTGAATTTCTGTCACTCCCTCGCTGAAACTTGATGGAAATAATACTCAAAAGACACCCTGAGAAGTAGCCTGGGCCTCACCATAGAGTGTGGACAGAGGCCCATGGCAAGACTCTAGACTTTCCCTGTGAGTGAAAAGGTGAAGCTGTGCTTAGGACAGGGAGAATTGGGGTCTTGGGTCTGTGCTGGGGTTCTGAATGACTGAGTATCAACTATGAGTCAACAAAGGAAACCTGGCATGTTTCCTCTTCAAAGAAGGAAGAGAATTAGTGCCCCCCACTTTTGTTTTGACATGACCTCATGTATCCTAGGCTGTCCTTAAACTCTAACTTGATATGTAGCTAAAGATGACCTTGAATTTCCGATTCTCCTGCCTCTACTTCTCAAAGTGCTGGAATTGTAGACATATCCCATCATGCCCAGTTTATAGGCGCTAGGAAATGAACATTTGAAAACAGAACTTAAGCTCGGTCATTCTGCAGCAGTCAGCTCTCTGATATGCCTGAATCAACCAGAAAAGACTAAAGTTGTTTATACAAGAGTCCTAAAGGAGATCTCTTAAATCACAGTGGAGTCAGTGAGTCCTGGGCCTGGGCAGCTCAACAGCTTATCGTTTTACTGTTTCATCAAGGTTTGTCCTTAGTAGACTCTTACAAAATCAAAACACTATATGTTTGTTATAAAAAAAGAAAGGAAGAAAATACTAGATGCCATCCAAAAGAAAATAACCTCATAGCTCCATGCACTTAGACAAATGGCTTAGTGTCAAGTATTTGCTGCTCATCTTGGGTCCCAGACTAAGCTAGTCCTGAGACATGTGGTGTGTGTGTGTGTGTGTGTGTGTGTGTGTGTGTGTGTGTGTGTGTGTGTGCTGGCTAGACTGGCTGGCTAGTGAGGCCTTGGGACCCTTCTGTCTCTGCTTCCCCAGTGCTCAGATTACAGATATATGTCACTGTGTCTGGCTGTTTAGTGGTTAATTTCATTTGATGTTTTTAGTTTTAGCATTTTAATTTAAGTAAAAAGTTATTTCAATGCTCCTGTTGTTTTGTTATATAGTGTATAAACACAACAATTTAAAATCATGTTTGGAACATCCAAACTCTGTCTTTATTCAATTTTACATCTGGAAGTTAATTTCCTCTTACTGTTTGGCCATTTGGTCTGTGACCTCACTGGAAAGTCTGTATGTTGGGTGCTCTACACAAAAACATCAGTTCCAGATGATGTAGCCCCCTCCAAAGGTGATCAAATTCACTTATAGGACAAGACAATCTCTTAGTCAAGGAAACTGCATCAAGAAATTCAAACACCATACAAGAAACGGTCACAAACTAGAAGTCAGTGACAGGTGAAGTGGCTATTCAGATGGAGGGACATAGAGTCCAGACAAAGTACAGCACAGTCCTCAGATCAAGGGAAGAATTAACAACATGAAAAGAAAAACACTCTGAAAAGAGAACAACGTAGAAATAGAGTGAGTAGAAATATTAGAGTTGAAAGAAAGAACTATCTTAAGACACAATAAAAATATTCCCACAAGGCTTCAGAAGATCTGCCAGCAGAACCCACAATGAAGTCTCCAAATAAAAAGAAAAATGAATGCAGGAAAGCTGTAAGACACGAGAAGAGAGGGAGAAAGATTAAAACAATATGAAGTTTGTTGTTGACTTTGAAGAAGCCAAAACCACACACACGCAAACAAGGGTCCCAGCCAGACTAATAAGTGGGTGGCAGGGAGTGGATAGGAGAGTGGCCAAAAGTGGGTCTGGACAGGGGTGCCTCACAGTCATGTCAGCCAAAGAAGGAACACAAGAACAGGGAAGCAGGAAAGGCAGAGCCAACCAGAATTATCAAGGTGCGGAGAAAGTCCAGAGGCATTCAGCTTAGGGCTGATGCTGACTCTGGAGGCCCCACAGGGGCCACCTTAGCAGGGAGGGGCACCAGTGTAGGACAGGGCCTTTGTGGGGTTTGCAAGATCCCCTTCATTGTGTCTCCCATTTTCCCAACTTCCCCCTGTGCTCTCAAGTCTTAGAACTTGCCCTGCAGTGTGGGTGTGGCTCAGAGGGAAGGCACTGCCCAGTCAGCTGAGGGCCTTGTATCCCAACACTGACATTCCTGCCTTCTGTAGCCCTGGCTGTCTCCCTGGCACCCCGACTTAAACGCCCAACTTATGCTTACACAGTGTCACAGAAAGTACCTCCTGTCCTCTGCTTCAAGGGCTCAGTCCTTCTTCGGAACCATCAGACGCCTCCAGGAGGGGATCCAGAACAGCCCATCTTTTACCCCTGCCTTGTTCTACACTCCACACTGTGAGCCACTGTCTCCAAATCCATGACCCCACCAGTGCCCCCTGGAGGGTCACTGTAGCTGCACCACAGAGCACATATCCTTTACCTCTGAGCCGGAAAGAATTCCTTCACAGAGCAGAGACTTCTGAACAAGTATGAGGTCTTAACCAGAAGGCCAAACTAGGCCACTTCTTGCCCAAGATCTTGGTGCCTTCAGTCCCTCCCAGTGAGAGCTAGAGTCCTCCAGATCCCCTCAGCCTCACTCCAGGCCCAGGTCATCATAAAGCCACTCAGTGTATGCTGTGTGTGAAGTCCCGACTCTGGCGTGTATTTCACTCCTTGGAGAACTTTTCCTGAGATCTAGACTTAGACCCTCGGTTCCTTCTCAGAGGACTCTCCCATCACCAGACTCCTGGTCCCATTAGCATCATAAAACTAACTATTCACAGTTCTCACATCTTACCACACAGCAGTATCTAGTACCATGGAAGTGTGCTCAGTGCTCAGCAAGGTACCGAGTAGAAGTGTAACATTCTCCTATTTCTGTACATTGGGAAACGTTTCAGAGGCCCCTCCCCATTTCACTTTCTCTTTCCTTCCTGTCTGTTCCCAGGCCCACCTTCCCAGATCCATTCAAAAGCTAAGTCCTTGTCCTGGGGTCAGTTAAAGATAGTCCTGTCTCTCTGCCCTGCATCCACACACAGGTCAGCAATCCCGTTCCTTTTCCCATAGGAACAGGGCCTCTTGGGGCTGGGCCATCATCTCACTCACTTCTAGAGGCTGGAGGGGCTGAGAAAGACTGCCTGCGCACAAGGCACCCTGGAGAGCAATGGAAAGCAAGGGAAGCAAGAACAGTGAAGAGATGGAGGAGGATTCAGGGATGGGTTTTGGGTTCTCTGATTTAGTGAAAGGTCAGGCGGATATCAGGCCATGGTGGAGCCTGAGGCCATGGTCCTGTCTGCTGCTGCTGGGGTGGCTGGGGCTCCTGTTGCTGTGGCTACTGGAAACACTTGGAGGGAGAGTTTTCAGTTTGTGTCCTGGCCCTAAGGTACCAGAAACCCCAGGCCTCTGGCTGGCTTTTAGCTGACCAAAGACACAGGGTTGTGGAAACTTGTACCTAGGATCTCACAGAAGGGCCCACACCCGGGAGACTGGGGTTAAATGGCTCCCAGCATGTCAACTCAACCCCAGAGGCTCTTTTGTTTCTTTGCCCTCATATGGAAATGATATTGGCCTCATAAAAGATCCAGGTTCTTATTTCAAATTATGAAACAAACATTCTCCTCAGATAATACCATGTGGAGCCACGGTGAAGTTTTGAATTCCAGCTTCAAGGGGAACCTAAAATTAGTTCTAAGCCATAGCGTGTAAGTTTGTAATAAATTGGGGGCCATGCTCTGCTGCCAATTAAAAGTAACTGTTGGATACATTTCTTCAAATTATTTGAATTTATGCTGATGGGATGCCCTTCAGAAACTCTTAAGTTGTGAACAAAAGTATAAGCTTCAAAAATAATTAATGCAATTTAGTGACAATAAATAAACTTCAAAGTCCTGAAAAAAAAAAGCACTTCTTCATCAAAGCAGAAAAAACAACCATGCTTCCAGCTCCGATTTGGAGCCGGCAAATGCCTGGTGATTTTGTCTCGAGGGAAGGGATTGCGAAAGACTGTGGAATGCGGTTGTGTGGGCCTTGTTCAATGTCACTTTTTCCTCTGGACAATGAAACGTTGTCATCTGAAGACACCCTGTCCCATGAAGTGTCCATGGCTCTAGTTTCTTCTAGAAGTCCACCCTTGGACCTTCTAACATTTAACAAACAGCTGTTTAAACTTTTGTTTTAACTGTTGCTGCTTTTAAAGCAATCAACTTCTCTGCTTTTAGAACTTTCTAGCAAACTTCAGCCCAGAGCCTTTTGATTGACAGCTGTGCCTCCCTTGGCCGCCTTTGGCAACTAAAAACAAAGGATTCTCCAACCTGAGGAGTTTGTCAAAACACACAAAGATTAGTGTCAGGTGTTTATTGGCTTGATCTTCATAAGGATGGCAACCTCTTCATCCTGTTTTGTAGCTTTCTGCTATTCTAGAGATAATTTTATGTGAATAAATAAGAGCATTGTCCTACTTTTTTTTTTTTTTTTGGTGACATCTGGCGCCAAAACCACCCAGCTTTCAGGCCCTCAGGATGTCTGTCTTCCCAACTTCTTTTTCTGGCCACAAATATGACTGCCCAAAGTTGACCAAATATCCTCCATGGAGTCTCCAGAGAGGAGAATAATGGAGTCTTTCTTGGAAATTCTTGTGTTTGACTGAAGGCTATTCTTTGTGTGTGTCTCCATGACACCAACACATGAAGTCAACTGAGGCAAAACTTGAATCATTGCCCCCATTGTGTGTCTGTGAGGGGCTGAATGACTGGAGGGCCTGCACTGGTGGGATGTGACATCACTGTGGCTCAGTTATGTCTGGATAGGCATTCCCTTGACAGAGTGTTGACCAGCTTTGCTTCTTCATCTTCACTGGAGCTCAGGCACCCTGAACCTGGGAGCCTTGGTACCCTACTCCAGGAAGGCTGTGCTCCAAGTCATTCAAGAAGATGGACATCCAAGAAGCTCTCAGTATACATGCCTGGACCCTGAATGCCCATACTCACTGTTACATTATCCTTGCCAGGCAAGGATGTGCTGTGGTCCTGTGATGGTCAGAAGATCCAGTTCCAGCTCACAATGACTGGGATGTTCCAACAAGGTCATAAATCTCCCATTCTCTGCCTCTTTTCCTTGCCATTCATCTATCCATCTCCATCCATTCATCTATTGATCCATCCACACCACCAGCACTTAAGAGTCCCTACAATGTGTAGGCATCATGGACTGAGAATCTCAGTTTGCCTGTTTTTCAAGAGACCCAGAAGCTGAGAAAAGAAGGAAGTGACAGAGGATGGCAGGGCCCTTCACAGCATCCATTGTCCTGTGACCATCTTCCCCCATCTTCTTGGGTTGGACCACCAGGAGAAAGACTGTCACTACCCAGATCCCAGCATGATTGCTGGCCCTTACAGCCTCTTCTACAGACACCAGATGGAGCAGACCTGCTGAGTAGACAAGAGAACCAAAACTTGATCCCTTTATAGACACACTCTTTATACCAAGGAGACCTGAATGATTCTCTGCCAGCCAATTTTATTTACAAATTGGAAGAACTTAAAAGTTGACAAAAGGAGGCAAGGTATGCACAGGCATGCCTATGTGTACATGTTTGTGTATACACAGACATACAGTAGGAGGGTGAGTGCATGTGTGTATGTCTTTGTGTAAGTTTGTGTCTGCACATGTGCACAATTTTATAGCAAACTTGTTGTGTTGTCTTCATGAGACTTGCACTTAAGGCCTACTTGTAGGGTAATCTTTTTGTACACTGTGAATATATGTTTCTGCCAAGGCACCTTCTGATTTGTTTAATAAAGAGCTGAGTGGCCAATAGCTAGACAAAAGAGGATAGGTGGGACTTCTGGACAGAGAAAGGCACTCTGGGAAAAAGAGAGGGAGATTCCATCAACCAGACACATAGGAAACAAGATATACAGCACCGAGGAGAGGTAACAAACCACATGGCAGAATGTAGATTAATATAAATGGATTAATTTAAGTCTTAAGAACTATTTGGGAACAAGACTAAGCTAAGGCCAAACTTTCATAATTAACAAGAAATTCCCATGTCATTATTTGGGAGCTGACAGTCCAAAGGAAGTCCAACTACACCTACTTGATAAAGTTCTTGCCTTAAAAGCACAAGGACCTGTGTTTGATACCCATCACCTATGTAACACACACACACACACACACACACACACACACACACACACAAATACTTTCATATAGACTTCAGGGCAGTGAATGTAATGGTGAGGTGTTCTGGACTCTGGTTTTCTTGGCTCCTGGTAACATTAACTGCTTGGGGATAGTTCCTTGATGGCCCATGACTGAGGCCACAGGCCCTATTACTCGCCTGAACTTACAGAGCCTTTGGGACTCCTTAGCCTCTGTACTATCTGACTTTAGGGACTTCCTTTGAAACCCTGGATGCCCTGGGTCTCCATTCACTGCTGCCCATCAGTATGAGCTCCTCTGCCTTCATTTCTCTGGGATCATGGAAGATTATTGGTGCTCTGGAGGCAGAGGGCTTACTGGCATTTAGGGAACATGGGGAGCTTACAACAGAGCCAGAGCAGAATCTGGGGTCTCAGGCTCTTATGCAGAATCATCTCCCATCTATGTGACAACCCTGCCCCTTCCTGTCCTGCTTTTATATGGGGGCACTTGAATCCAGTGGAGATCTACTCTCTTCCACATTCTCCTTCTAGTCTTGGCAGGCAGGGGTTCCCTTTTCAATCTAGGAGACCCATGAGAACTTCCTCTGGAGTCTCAGGTCAGTGTTCTGGCAATCACAGGAAAATCCCCATGGCATCACTTGGCCTCACTCTAGAGAGTAACTCCCCTCTCTATTAAGCCCCAGAGTTTAGTTGATCTCAGACAATGGTCATCTACTTCCTGCTTTCAGTTTCTACATTGAGTCTATAATTCAAGGGTGTGAACGAGATAGGTAAAAAGGAACAGGGAAAGAAGGACCAATACAATAGTCATTGCCAGAGCAGCAGGAGCAGCCAACATAAGATGTCTCACAATGCACTTCCTGAATAAAGAGCACATGTGCAGATCTTAGCAAACAGACTTATTCATACTCAGGATGATCTTGAAGGAGAGGCAGGCTGTGGAGCGGAACAGAGGGCTCAATATTCTGGAGGCCACAATTCCTCCTTCCTCCTGAGAAAGGAGGAGAGACGTGTCTGTTTTGCTGGTAAGATGCTCCTGCAGATATAAGCAAACTCTCAAGCACATGATCTGTACAAATGGGAGAGAGTAGGTACTTCATTGGGGATGAATACATGGGCCTGTGGAGATGCCCCACATCCATAAAGACCCCTAGAGCTTCTCAGGAGCCTGCACCTTGACGTTTCTGATATTAGACTCCTGAGTAACTGTGGCTCCTGTTAGGCAGCTGAGGAAAGACTGAGTATCCTAAAATAAAAATTAAAAAAACCCTCCCTGAATGGAAGCATACAGATGTCAGCAACATTCAGTGTTAGACTTATGTTTAAGACATGGGGAAGTGGATTCATGCAAAACAATGTGGGATTTTATCCAATAACCCTTTAAGACAGTCTCCAAAACCACAGGATGACTTTGTGCTGAATCTGAAGGGAGCAGCAGGGAAGGGTGGAGCCAGTTTGCTGACTGCCCAGCCTTTGGGGTATATCCTGGCTCTGGGCCTGGTCTCCCAGTAACTAGTGACTATCTGGAGTCACATAGGTGCCATTCTTCCCGCTATGCATACTACAAGGTGACCTTTAACTCCAGCACCACAAATCCCAAACCATCTGCTCAAACTTGAGGTCTTCAGGCCTCTGTGAGCTTCAAATTGATGGACTTTCCAACCTGGCAGGCACATCCATCCTGGAGAATAGAAGATGGGGAGTAGAGAAGGGAGCCACCATCATGAGTCACTGGCATCTGCATCCAGTTGTAAGGTATTTTCTCATTTAGTGATCAATGGGGGAGAGCCCAGCCCAATGTGGGTGGTGCCATCCCTGGGCTGCTGGTCCGAGGTTCTATAAGAAAGTGGGCTGAGCAAGCCATGGGAAGCAAGCTAATAAGTATCTCCCCTCCATGGCCTTTGCATCAGCTCCTGCCTCTGGGATCCTACCCTGTTTGAATTCCTGTCTGAATTCAGCGAGGAACAGCAATGCTGAATAATAAACCCTTTCCCCCTGCTTTTTGGTTATGGTGTTTTATTGTAGCAATAGAAACCCTAAGACATGAGAAAAAGAAGGGTGGGCATTCTATCCATATCCTCTGGTCATAGACAAGCCCTGCTTAGAAGTCCAGCCCCAGCTGGGCATGGTGCATGCCTTTACTCTCAGCATTCAGGAGGCAGAGGCAGGTGGATCTCTATAAGGTCCAGGACAGCCAGGGCTACAAACAGGTCAAACCCCACACAGAGGACACTGACAGAGTTGGCAAGGCTCTTAGCAGACCTCAGCACCCTATGCTGCAGCTGCCCTGTGTGAATCAGCAGAATTTGAAACTAGAAGGGTCTGACAGGTGTTAACAGTCCCTTGTTCCCTTTTACCCCTCCCTGCGTTCCTCTTCCCTTCCTTCCTCCATGGCTTCCTCCTTCTCTCTCTCACTTCCTGTGACTGGGCACCCTCTAGGCCAGGCAACTTGCCAGGAGGAGATACTTCTGTATCTCAAAGTGCCTTGGCTTGACTTGCTTCCCATGGCTTGCTCAGCCCATCTTCTTATAGAACCTAGGACCAGTGGCCCAGGGATGGCACCACTACCAGCAGCCAATGGCAGCAACATTATGGAGGGAGCTGGGAGTGGGGATTCCCTGGTCCAAGTGGAGTAATAGCAGACAACACAGTCCTTCAATGACTGTGAAGGGCTCTGGGTCAGAACCCCATAAGATGAGCTGCTCTTGAGCCCCGAGCTAGCAAATTGGCACTTGATAGCTGAAGAAAATGCCCATGTGCATTAATAAATAAGAATTAAACTCACATCTCAGAACTGCTCCAAGAAGCCCAGCCAGAAGTCCTACCTGCATGACCCAATCCAATAGCTTTGCCGTGGCAGCTCACCCTGCTCCTTGTTCACAGGTGGGAGACATGAGGCTTGGAAATATGCGCATAGTCATGTGGCTGGGATTGGGGTCCTGCCCCTCCATCCTAAAGCTGAGTTTGTGTGACTGTGCCACTGGGAGGGGTAGGCAGACAGCTCCCCTTGTCATGCTCAGTGGCCTGCGATACCCACCCTGTATCACAGCATATTCCCTTGAGTGTGGTAATGGTTGCTCTTTTACACATGAGCACAGTCTTCTGAGAAGGGTGCCTCTTGCTGTGCCCATATGCACTGCCATTGTGGTACAGTCTTGTCTGGTGTGCAATGTACAGGGTGACCATGGGTGGCATCCACACTCATCCAGTGTCCCAAGGCTCTAGCAGTTCTTTGTAAGCCGTCTGGACTGCTGTATACTCCCCTCCTCACAAGCTGACTGGAGCTCCCTGACTTGTTCTTCCTCGTTCCACCCTGTTCTTTAGGGCTTGCTAAGCTCTGTGAGTTTGCAGTGTGTGTGTGTGTGTCGGGGGAGAGGAGGGGAGGGAGCTCACTGTCCTGAGCCTGAGCAGCCATAGGATCCTCACTAGTGTGTCAGTAGTCATTCACAGGTACTTTGCAAGCCTGGTGGGCTGTGGGGACCCACAGAAGCTACCTAGTGAGACCTTCCTCAGGGTCAGAGAATCTGGGCTTGCTTTACCCAGCAGGGCTGCATAATGGGATGATTTGACCACAGACGTGTTTACCAGGTGTTTTGAAGGGTCTACACTTAGCTGTACATTGTGATTTGATCTTGCAAGGGGAGGTCTTTTTCCTCTCCCCTTGGCATACTATAAAAAGCCCTTTTGAATAAAGGACTGGGCGACTGGGTATTTACTCAGGGCCCTCCTGAGGCTGTCCTGTGTCTCTGTCTTTTTCCTTGTTTCTGTCTATCTGATATTTCCTTATTCCTCTCTCCTCCACCCAAGAACCCTTCAAAAGGTCGAGGCTGGTCCTCCCACAGACTACCACAGTGGGCCTGCACCACATAAGCCAAAGTCTGCCTAGAGAAGGCTGACAGGTGAGGAGAGGGAGAAGCTGGCCCAAACCACAGTCTGGAAGGTGCAGGATTCTCACAACTGTAGCCTATTGGCCTGCTTGCTTCTCAGTGGCTGTATTGCTCATGTAGGTATTCTTTTCAGCTGTCAAATACCAAAAATCACCCTGGTGAGTCTTTATCACCTCTTATGTATTTCTTTTCATGATTATTTATATTATTATTTGTTCTAATTGCTTTGCCTCTTGCATAGAACCCTGAGACCTGAATTGCAGTGAGTTGAGGGCCTCATAGTATAGAACAGTGTGAGTTGGTAGGTGCAAATACAATATCCATAACTGCACATGGACACAAGTAAAGTTTACAGTTTGGTTGATCTACTGACAGAGCCAACCAAGGCAGCATAATATGCTCACTGAACTGGAGGGGAACAGGCTTTGTAGGGTAATACCATTCCCAAAGCAGAGGGTCCCAGCTCCTCCAGAGCCTCCTGGATGTACAGTGGAACCCACTGTCATTCCATGGGTGGGGAAGAGAGGCTGGGTTGGTTGGTTGGTTGGTAGGTTGGTTGGTTGGTTGGTAGGTTGGTTGGTTGGTAGGTTGGTTGGTTGGTTGGTTGGTAGGTTGGTTGGTTGGTTGGTAGGTTGGTTGGTAGGTTGGTTGGTTGGTAGGTTGGTAGGTTGGTTGGTTGGTAGGTTGGTTGGTTGGTTGGTAGGTATCAAATACTGTGACCACTTGAGCCCTAGGAGGCCAGACATGTCCACTTTGAGTGTGTTGCAAATGTTCTGGTCTATGGCCATTGTTTGGGGTCGTACTCTGTCCCACATCCATTGTTACCTTAGCTGGTGCAACAACAGGGTCAGATCTGTAGAGCAGCTGGTACCTGTAGGGTCCAAGAAGGCAAAGTTGATTGTCCTATCAGAAAGAGCTGAGAGGACCCACAAGGAGATTAGGAGTGCCCACTCATACCATGAAACATGCTGACGTCTCTTTTTTATCAAACACCTGCATAAAGATGGGTGGAGTCACCTGCCAAGCTGTCCGAGGTCAGCTCTCTGGACTCCAAAGCTACACGAAGCAGACACTAGGTCAGCTCAGGGCACAGGCCTGGGACCCGGGAGCTGCCACAATCCAGGTTCTGCTTTTGTTCTTATACCTCACTTTGCATGAACTGGAGCTCCCTAGAAAGGCCCCTTCACAGCACAGGCTGCTTTGAAGGAGATAAACTCAGGTGGTCTCTGGTTTTATTGGGAGTATAGAACAGAGCCTGAGCTCTGCTTTCAGCTTTTTCCAAAAGGGAAACGTTTACATCTGCTTTGTTCTTGCTGCAGTGTGTAATGAGAACCTCATGTCTAGCTGGCTGGGCTGCATTCGTCTGGACACTGGTCAGGGAGTAGCCATCTCCAGAAGGGCCTTACTTGGGGCCAGGCCAGAGCTGCTGCATCTGGACTTCTTCCTATATCATGACAACCCTTTTCCCTGTGGGAGTTTAGAAGTGGGGAAGCTCAGAGAACAGCCGCCCTCCATCCAGGCAGGGATGTCAAGCTGCTGGTCCACATTGTTGGGGGTGGAATATGTGGCAAGAGAGCAGGACATTGGCTGAATGGAGTGACCAGTGGACTGTATGGAGTCAGGGGCAACTCTGGAGATGGACTATGTTCAAAAGCAACTAGCCACCATGGCCCAGACTGGAAGGAGGATTGTGAGTCACTCCCACAACAGGTAAGGTAACCACTGTCTCCATGAGATGTGGATGTCAAGAGAGATTTCTTCTGGTTTGATCAGGTGGGTCGCCACTCTGAAGGCTTTCTCACATTCTGACAATATTAGAAAATAAAGGGGAAGTACAAATGTTGAATGTCTCTAGAAGCTGTGTTAGAGCTGCAGAGAAGGCTGCCTGGAGACTAACTCCTCATGCAGAGTAGTGCTGGCACAGGGTAGGACTTCATGGTCTGGTTCCTATCATCTCAGATAAGGATAAGTATGGTGGTATTTTATTTGTACTGAAATGTGATTTTAATTGTATGTTAATAAATAAAGTTGCCTGGGGGTCAGAGCTATTAGAGCCATAGCAAGTGCATGGCGGTGGTGGCGCACGCCTTTAAGGACCTGGAGGGCGGTACATTCAGGCAGTGACGAGGCAGTCACGTGTTTGAGTTTACAACCAATGAGAAGGCAGAACAGCTAGACTATATAAAGACATACACACAGGAAGTAGGCCCCTTTTCGGAGAGCTCTCTTGGCTGAAGAGGATCGCTGAATCAGGAAGGGTGAGGCTCTTAGCTCTGACCTCTTGGCTTTCTTCTCTGAATTGGCTCTGTGTTTCTTATTTAATAAGACAGTTGGTTATATCTACATTTGGCGCCCAACGTGACAAGAATCCATTAAAAACCGCTTAACTTGGCTTGGCGGCAGGTCCAGTTTCCCGCCAGGGCAGCCAGCTCCCTAGCCCGGGCCCAGGTCGGCTTGGCCTCAGGCTGGACTAACCTTGAGCTACTTGCTTAAAGCCAGTGCTACAAACAACTCAGGCCTGCCCTGCTGAACAGGGCCCCTGCCTGTAAAGCCAACGCACGTGGTTGGAGCTTAAGGTAGCCAGAGCCAAGGCTTGACTAGGCTCAAGCGGGAACACGTGGCTGGATTCAAGCTCTTAGGCAGAACTTGCGGCTATGGTTCTTGCGTGTTCTCTCTCTCTCTCTCTCTCTCTCTCTCTCTCTCTCTCTCTCTCTCTCTCTCTCTCTGGATTCACACCTCGGACACTAGGTGGCTGTTTTGAAATTCCCTCGGATTGGTACTGTTCTATGAGGACTTGGTAAGTCACTTAACATATCAAATATTTTAAAGGAAACTATTTTAAAAAGAGAAATTTTTTTCGACATTAAAAAAATGGGTTTTCTGTGTTCATTGGAAGAAAATTGTGCTTTGTTTGCAATTTTAGGCAGTCTGACAATGGAACAGCTATATGAGAAGATTAATGTTGATCGAATTATGCATTTTATTACTATGCTTATCCTCATTTTACTATTTAAAAAGATAGTCAATTTAAGTGCCAGGGTGACAGCTTTAGAAAAACTTGTTAAACCTGTAAAAACTCAGACAGAAGAAACTAACAGTGAAGTTGCTTCAAGATTGGATCATAGGGTTACAGAAAGAAAGCCTGTTTTCACATAGTCACCCTTAGTTTGTCCAGTAACCGTACAGCAGTTGCCTGATCAAATGACTACACAAAATATTTGGGCTCCAATTGAAATGTTAGATTTACGAAGGTTTAAGGAGACAATAGTATCTTATGGCATGCATAGGTTCGATTTGAACAACAGAGACCTCTTAATTAGAGGAGGTGATAGTTCATCAACCAGCATGAACATCCAGTTTAAACTAACTTATACCAGTAACACATGTCTTTTCATTTAATCAGATAATAACTTGCCAAAAAGGAACATCCCCAAAATTAGTCTTGGGGAAAGGTTTTGTTTTTGTCTTTTAGGAGAATGAAGGTTAAGGAATCTGAAGAACACTGGACAAATGAGACAACTGAAGAAAAGGGACAAATCATCTATCCCAGGAAACAGAGTGAAACGGCGTATGGGTATAAATTATCTAAAAAATTTTATGTCTTCCTAAATGTTTGTTTCTGCTTTTCTCTAAAGATTTAACACTATTAGTCTTCTAATAGTCCCAGTTCAATTAAAATTTAAAGCTGACTTTGGAGTTGGAGAATGGCTCTCTCCTTCTTTAAACTCAAGCATGTTGTTAAAAGGAAAATGCAAACTCCCTGTATCATGCCAGAAGAAAAGAGCCATCTTCTGCTATGGGACAGGAAAAAAGCCAAATTAATTAATTACTAATCTCAACTCTTTGATTCTATTCTGATTCTTTAAACTTTTCTTAAAGTATATATTTTATATCAAAATTTACAAGATTAATATATATAGATATATAGTTATATATACATTTTAAACTTTAAGATATGAATGGTCATATAGAGTACTAATTAATTCTAGAAAAAAGGCTTCAATTAGCTGCATATATATGTCTTTGTGTTCGAGTCTCTTATCAGTTTTCTGCAGGAATTCACGGCCAGGCCTAACATCAACTGAAGTCTCCAGGAAGAAGATGGGGCCCCACAACAACAACAATTCCACGTGGACAATAATAATATCATTAAGCTGACAAACATCATCTACAGATCAGCTTTGAACTACAAAGTGCTCAGAACAATTTTGAGAGGGCTAGCTGAGATGATCCAGTCTCAAAGACTACTTGAATAAGGACTTGAGATAAACCCTGAACTTTGGCATTATACACAGACTGGATAATGAAGGACAGACATAGTTACCTTTCCTAGAATTTGACAATTAACCTAAAATTTTTCTTTCAGGATAAAGATAACTTCGCCCATACCCAGCAGGAAGCAATTTTAAGAATACAATGCCCACATTTCCAAAGAGGTGGTGTGGGGCGGGTGGTTTTCTGGTCTTTTTAATGGGTTTGGGGTCTGGGATAATTTTCATTGTTTAGGGGGGTTGGTTACAAGTTGTTGTCAAGGGTTAGGAAAAAGGCTAAGCAAAGGAGATTAGATTTAAGGTTCTTGTTTAAAAAAAAAGAGAAAGAAAGAAAAGAAGAAAAAGAATTGCTAGTTTTAAATACTTTACATTGGATTGGATTGTTTTATATTGTATACAAATTATATATATTGGAATTGATATTGTTAGAAAATGCTATATGTATATTTCTAATTGTACTTATACCGTTCATTTAACAATGCAATTTTCTGATCCTTGAATGTTATTATTACCAACTATTAGGATATAAAGAAATGAAAGTTAGTAGTTAGATATTACAATAGAACTTGTAGTCATTAGATATGTTTTAAAAATTGAGCAGATATATTTTAGACAGGTCATCTTCAAACCCTTCAGAGATCTACAGAATATGGCATTTAAAATGTTTTAATAACTTAGAAAATTTTTCTTTTTTGTTATGACTATGAGATATGTCGGCTCCTGGCAGTACCAATCTACTTCAGAGAAAATATGGGCATTGAAGAAACTGCGTATGGAGTTAACTTTCATTGTGGCAAAAGTTAGCCACTGGACAACAAAGTGTCCTCGAATCAACTGTTGACAAAATGGACAGACAGGACATGAAACAAAGGACTACTGATTCTTTCCTAAACAAGTGTGGTTATGGCTTTATCAAAAGGCATCTTCTGAGGCCAGGACAATATGGCACCATCCCTGAAGTGGCCTTTGCAATTCGGAAAAGGTACAGTGCCCTTTTCTTTGAAGGCAGCTGAACAGGCAGTGGGCCGATGGCTTCTGATGTGCAATGGAACAGCAGCTGAAACAGTTATTCTTGAAGAGTAACTAAGCTCACGCCTCTCAATAGTAGACTGGCATTTGATAGAGGGATGTGGAGAAGAACGGGATGCTGAGATGAAGCCATATATACACAGCCAAGAAGAATGGACAGCTGAATTAAAAAACCATCAACAATTTCCAGAATTTAAAATCCTGAATCATGACATGACACTAGTGGAATTCAGGTGTTTCTGGTACATGGACTGCTCTCACCCAAAAATGAGGTTGAACTGTTGACCTTGTGTACATCCTACTTCACAAATGAGTCTGTCAGATACGCTAAGCCTATAGGCTGAAGATGATGCCCCAGCACTGCTGAGAAACCTCAGGTGACTGTCCAGGCAGCTGGCTGTTTCTGTCAACTCACAAATTTTTTGGAAGTTGCTTGCATGCACTTTCTGTCTTTATTTTTGTTCGCTAATATTATTTCCTTCTTGGGTCTCTGAGGGAGTTGAAGATTAGTTAGTTATAGTTGAAGATTAGTTAGTTATAGTTGAAGGTTAGTTAGTTATAGTTGAAGATTAATTAGGATAGAAAGTGAATTAGATACATTTTGGACTTAACAAAATAGGATAGATAATGAAATTATTTTCTTTGAATTTGTCAAATACAAATGGACTAGACATTTATTATTTGTATATATTGTATATAGTTATTATACTTTTGTATATAGTTTTTCTTTTGTTAGTTATAACCTTTTTCATTTTTTTCCTTTTTATTAAAATAGAAAAGGGGAAATATGGTGGTATTTTATTTGTACTGAAATGTGATTTTAATTGTATGTTAATAAATAAAGTTGCCTGGGGGTCAGAGCTATTAGAGCCATAGCAAGTGCATGGTGGCGGTGGCGCACGCCTTTAAGGACCTGGAGGGCGGTACATTCAAGCAGTGATGAGGCAGTCACGTGTTTGGGTTTACAACCAATGAGAAGGCAGAACAGCTAGACTATATAAAGACAGGAAGTAGGCCCCTTTCGGAGAGCTCTCTTGGCTGAAGAGGATCGCTAAATCAGGAAGGGTGAGGCTCTTAGCTCTGACCTCTTGGCTTTCTTCTCTGAATTGGCTCTGTGTTTCTTATTTAATAAGACAGTTGGTTATATCTACAGATAAGAACAAGGAACCAGGGGAGGAGGTGACATTGAAGTGACTATGAGTGGGCTTACCACAACTTCTTGGAACAGAGAGGTCTCTGTCAGGCTCCATGAAATGAAGCAGCAACAACCACACTGTTCAGTTATTTTAAAATGACATGAGACAGTACTCATAGGCAGTGTACCCAAAGTACTCACCTCTTTGATCTGGGGGCAAATCAGAACCTGAGGGCAGTTGCAGATCCAGACAGATGTTGAGGGGTAGGAGTGCATAGCTGACACTTCAGCTGCCACCTGCTCCCCTATAAGGACAAAGGGGCCTTGGCAGTTTACCCTTTCAGCTGCAGGAGGGGTACGAAGTGAACCCAGCTTGCCATGGAGGTGTGGATTTAAGTGAGCGTAGATGAGACTGGAAATCCTCCTTGCTTGAGGATGGCAGAAAGGAGAACCCCAAGACAGAGAGTACTAGGACACTCCAGTTCTATGCTGTGTCCAGGCCTGTGGAGAAGAGGGGGCATCAGAGACTTATGCAAAATCCTGGACCTACAAGTGGGCTGGCCAAGGTGGTGCATGAGATGTGAGTACCAAGAAGGCCTAGGGACTGTGGCAGCCAGCAGCTTAGCAGGTGGAAAGAAGCCCTTAGACCTAGGTGTGATCTACACACAGCCCACAGTCACATCCTGTCCTGGGGACTTCATCAGGAAGTTGGTGGTAGATGGTCTGGTACTGAAGGAGAAGGGCCTTACCCATGTGATGGATCCATACAGTAGTCCTGCTCTGAATGGCAGCAGAGGCTAGAAGGAAGGGCAAGGTGATCAATCCAACAGAGATCCATATACCCCATGTTTACCTGACTTGGAGCCCCAGGGGGACTCCTGGTCCTTCCTGTTATATTGGTGCATGCTTCCAGCACCTGTGGCCTGGTGGCTCAGTGGTCCTTATGACCACTGTCCTAGTGATTACCTCCAATCTTATTTAATCACCCAATACTCATAATGTCCCCATTTGCCTGATATGAGAAATTAAGGTCAGAAAAATCTGCTTTATAAGCAGAGGCCCTAAAGCCAGGGCCAGCCATCAGAGAGTCCTAACCTCACACTGGGGAAGAATTTTTCTGCTTCCAGCTCTGGGCACATGATGGATGAACAGAACCTGGTTACCTGAGGTGTGGGACTGGCCAGAAGGCTAAGTGCTGCCCTTGGCTGGATACTCCAGGGCACTATTCCCTCCTCAGCACCCAATTTCTTTGTCCACTAATTACATTTATCTCAGTAAATTTAGTCTCCCTGAGTTGGGTCACCTGCTCATGAAGAAGGGTGGGGTGTAGTCCTTGTATACTTAACAAGTACCCTTCAGAGAGCAACACTATATGGGAAACAGGGGAACCAAGGTTACACTGGTCATGACAAACCGATGGCTCAAGTTGCTGTGAGCTGCTTGGCAGCATGATCTGGCCACTGATCCCCAGAAAGCTTCATTGTGGGCACAAGCCAGCCAGAGCCATGTTGCCACGGCCAGCACAGCCCAAGTCATAACTGGAACTGCCCAGACCTCAGCTACAGAGCTAAACGTGTACTTCCATGTATTTGGTTTATTTCATCATGAGTTTGACTTTGGATTAAAGGGCATGTGACACCATCCTTGGCTCTGTAGTCTTCACATGCATAGGATCATGAATGTCTGATGGAGAGCAAGCTCCTGAGTTTCAGCAGCTGGGGAGTCTCCTCTATGTCAGTAAAGCCAGCTGTTGAGGACAGCAAGTGGAAAATGCTTTATTAAGAAGGTTCAAGCAAACACAGAATAGTTGTTTTCCTATTGTACAATGTCCTCCCCCACAAAAAAGAAACTGTGTAGCCCACAGGAAGATATTGAGCCCTAGGACCTTGGATGGCTGGGATGCAAAGAACTTTTGTGGCCTCCAAGGGATACCACCATGGTGCCACCCAGGTTAAGCCAGGGTGCCTGCCAAAGAAAGGCTCAGAGAAAGCCAAACAGGTGACCCTGCTCCAAACTGTGGGAAGCCTCAACAGAGATTTGTATAGATGTAACAATCTTATTAAATAAGAAACACAGAGCCAAATGCAGAGTTAAAAGCCCAAGAGATCAGAGGAGTAGCTAAGAGTTGATACTAAAAACCCTTTCTTACCCTTCCTGCCACTGTCGTCCTTCCCCTCAGAAAGAGTCCTACTTCCTGTGTGTCTGTCTTTTTATTGACTTTCTGTTCTGCCTTCTTATTGGTTGTAAACCCAACCGCATGATCTCCTCGTCACTGCCTGTCTATATAGACCTCTAGGTCTCTATGGTTGGTATTGAGATTAAAGGTGTGTGTCTCCATGCTGGCTGTATCCTTGAACACACAGAGATCTGCCTGCCATGTGATCAGGATTAAAGGTGTGTGCCACCACCATCCGGCTTCTGCTATGGCTTGCTATTAGTTCTGACCCCCAGGCAACTTTATTTATTAACATACAAATAAAATCACATTTCGGCACAAATAAAATATCACCATAGATTTGGTAATTCATTGCCCTGGTGAGTTAAGCCATCCACCTCAATACTATTGGCTTCTTCATGAGCCTGGGCCTGCAGACCATGGCTTATACCACAGTCCTTACCTAAGAAACTCACTGCAAGAAGAGTGTCAAGGAGTCTCTGGAAATACATCACCATGCAGCTGCATTCCAAATGGGTTTCCCTTCTTTGACCCACACCTTCAGTTCTGGTTAGGGCTAAAGCCACCATACAGAGCTGTGGTCTGCCATTTGTGAGCTGGGCCCTGCTTTGTTGCCCTTCAGAGATGAGGCAGAGGCTGACAGAAAGGGATGGGATAAATAGACTTGGTGAACTATCTTGGGAATGCCTACCATGAATGTGCCTGAACATGGAAGGTGTAGGTAGCAGAGAAGTCTGCTAGCCACTGCAGCAACCATGCCACAGCCCCTTTGAGACAAGGGCAGAATCCAAACAGTTGTTTGATCCTAAAGTTTGTGATGAGAAATCAGACCAGCAAAGTCACCAAGCCAGGTTAAGACAGGGTGACTGTCAAAGGCTCAGAGAAAGACAGACAGATGAGCCCGCCCCAAACTGCAGTATGGATAACAAGGAGTATTGATACCTCCAGAACAATCAGAGGTGATATCCATCATCTTAAAGCCATCCTTTGAGGGGTAAGAGACTGGCCGAGAGATCCCAGGGAAGTACTCTAGGGGTCTCTTGGCCTGAGGTGAGATCAGCCCCAGGCCCCCGTGGAGGGCAAGAGTGGGCATCTTAGGATCAAGAAGCTTGTCCTCATTTGGGAGGATCTAACAGGCACCACAACAGTTCCATCATTTCATTATAAGATACCACAGAAAAGAGGCCTCTGCTGAGCCCCAGTGGGGATTGTGCAGCCCCAAATAAATGGAAAACATTCCAAGAATCTCAGCATCGCAGTTATGTTTTCTATTGGCTTTGCAAAAGTTTAAGGAATGTGTAATTATTTATGAAATGCCATTGCACTGGCTGTGGGGGTACTGTTTGAAGGGATGGCAAGGTACAATGGAGCCCCTCATGCTCCAGGGTCATAGTGCTGTGCATTTCTGCCTCACTGGCCACAGGCATCAACATCTTCAAAATAGGCAGAGCTGGATCCATGTACTTGGTGCTTGCTAAGAGCAGGCTGATGATGGCTCTCTCCCATGATGCCCCACCTGTGTCCTCCAGGGTACCTCACACCACTACATTACCTGCAGTCCTGAGCTAAGACTGGCAGACCCTGGCACTACTGAGTTTCAGGTGAGGCGGGCAGAGCTTGTTCCAAAGGATCTTGGGTATTTACATCCAAGTCCAGAGACTGGGTCTTTCCTGCCAAGCTCTGGAAGGCTCCTTCAGAAGCAGCTTCTCTGGTTTGTGACCCTGAGCTTCTGGAGGGACCATCATGAGAATGAGACAAGGGTGAGGCTAGGTGAGAAGCTCCTCAGCCAGTCTATCTCTTACTCCTCCCAAGCCCTGGCATCATTTTACCTTGACTCAACAGGAGCAGCCTTGAGACCCAGGTTTCCATCCATAGTCACTAAGAGGGACCCATTTTTCAGATGGGAAAGTGAAGATGCAGAAAAGAAGGCACTTTGTAACCATGTCCATCTGGGTGGTGAGAGCTGCCGTGGGGTCACAGACAGACCTACTTCCTCGGGGCCCACATTCACAAAAGGAAGAAGGAAAGCATATGACCACCCTAATAGACACAGGCTCACATCTGGGAACACTCAGCTTTCATTCATGAAAAAAAACCCTCAGCAGACTAAGAATAGAAAGGAATTTCCTTAGCTGAATACGAGTCTCCTGAAAAGACCCTCAGCAAACACAGTATTAATCGGGGAAGCAGCAAACGTTCCCATGTGACCAGGGCATGGTCAGGGTGGCTTCCTTCTGACATTTCAGGAAAGGCTGCTGTGATTGTCATGTTGTAGGAGAGGTGGTGGGGAATGCCCAGGAGGACCTTGATGTCACTCTCGGAAAAGACAAAAAGAAAAATATTGTTTGAAAGTGAAGAAGAATGAGAGGAAATAATGAATATAAGAAAAAATAGATTATATGGTAGAAAATCTAAATGAATTTATAACCCAGTTGTACTTGGATCCAGCTCTGTCTCCCTTGAAGATTGCTGAGACACACATAGACACACACACACACACACACACACACACACACACACACACACACACACACACACACACACACCATGGAGTCTTTCTGACAGTGACCAGTAGAGCAGAAGTCCCCAGTACTGTGGCCAGGAAGCATGAGGGACTCAAGGACCCTCTTGAGGTAATACATACATACAGAGGCAACAAGGAGCAGGAAATGGGCTGGGAAGATGGCTTAGCAGGTAAAGGGACTTGCTACGAAAATCTGGAGACTAGCGTTTGTTCAACAGGACCACATAAGGGTGTAAGTAGAGAACCAACTCCATAAAATTGTCCTTTGACCTACATTTATACACACCATGCATGTGTATGTCCCTTCCCCACATAATATATACACAATGATTTTATATATATATATATATATAATTTAAAAGGAGCAGTAGCTGGGTGTGGTAGTACACACCTTTGAATTTTAGTACTTGGGAGGCAGGCAGGTGGATTTTTGTGAGTTTAAGGCAAGGAGGATGAGGAGGAAGAAGAGGAGAATGCTGAATGCAAATCCAGCATAAAAAGTCAACTGAAGTTCTATATTCCAGAAAAAATGTTTTGAAATTTAAAAATTTAATGCAAATAACAATATCAAAGGCAAACCTGTATGAACTCACTGTATTTAAGACTTAAATTCAAGAGGAGCCTGTGCCATGGCACAAATCTCAGTGTTTCACACAACTCTCACCCCGATAATCATTGTTGTAAAACTTGACAAATGACTGTGATGTCCATGTAGATAAGCTAAGGTGAGGGTAAACCCCAGGGGGAAACCATCAGTGACTGACTGGGCTACCTCAAAAGGATAGGGCCAAGAGACCCAAACAAGCAACTGAGCAAAAGGAGTGAGGGAGACAGACGTGTTCCCCCAGATGGAGACAGATGATGGCCATGCTGTGGACAGAGTTTGCAGTGACACTGTGAGAAAGTTAGGCATCTGTTAAGAAAAAATTAAGTTGTGTTTTTACTTCTTACCATGGGTATACTAAAGACCCAAATGATACACAAGAAATTAAACAAATTAGAGATGGCATGGGGTAAAATATTATGCCCTCTAGACAGAGGAATTTCTTAACTCAAAAAAAAAAAAAAAAAGCACAGAACACCAAAGAAGAATTGATACATTCAGTCTCATTAAAATTAAGACAGTATGTACATCCAAAGATATCACAGGAGCTGAGGAGATAGCTCAAGCAAGTATGAAGGCCTGAGTTCAATTCCCAGCACTCACATTAAAAATAAATAAATAAAAAGCTGAGCATAGTGTCCTGTGCTTATAATCCTAAGCACCAGGGAGGCAGAAATAGGCAGGAGGATCCCTGGCCTTATTGGCCAGCTTATCGCCTCAAAACAGTGTGGCAGTTTAAATGAAAGTAGCCCTGATAGGCTCATACATTTGAATGTTTGGCTATTAGTTGGTGGACTGTTTGGGAAGGACTAAGAAGTGTGGCCTTGTTGGAAGAGGTGGGAGGCGATTTCAAAAGCCCATGACAGGCCCATTCTCTCTCTCTCTCTCTCTCTCTCTCTCTCTCTCTCTCTCTCTCTCTCTCTCTCTCATGCTCTCCACCATGAGGGTCATGGACTCACCCTCTGAAACTGTAAGCCCCAATAAACTCTTCTATAAGTTGCCTTGGTAATGGTATCTCTTTACAACAATAGAAAAGTAACTATGCCAAAATTAAGTCCCATGTTTCAGTGAGAGACTATTTAAAAAAAAAAAAAGAGGGATAGAGCAGGTTGGAGAGATTGCTCAGTGGTTAAGAGCACTGGTTGCTCATCCTGAAGACCCAGGTTCGATTCCCAGCACCCTCATGTCAGCTCATGCTGTATCCTATGCATTTTGGTTCTGGAAACCTGATTTGTGTGACAAGGGAATGAAGAAAGAACAGATACACATACAGAAAAGCCAGGATCAGATGGGTTGTGCTCACTCTCATGGAGCAGCACTAACTACAGAACAATACCCCCCACCTCATTACTAACCACACAACACCACCCCCACCTCATCACTAACTACATAACACCACCCCCACCTCATCACTAACTACACAACACCCCCACCTCATCACTAACTACACAACACCCTCCACCTTATCACTAACCACACAACAATACCTCCTACCTCATCACTACACAACAACACCCTCCACCTCATCACTTACTACACAACACCCTCACCTCATCACTAACTATACAATAACCCTACCTCATTACTAACTACACAACACCCTTCACCTCATCACTAACTACACAACAATCTCCACCTCATCACTAACTACACAATACTCCTTCCCAAACTTCAGCCCTGTTATTATGTACAGTATAGGGAGGAGGGCTTAGGTAGTATCAGGAGGAGGTCTCTGTAGGTGAGCAGTCAATCAGGAGAAGGAAGCTCCTGGTTGATTATTTTTGCACACACTACCAACATTTGTGCTCACACCAGAAGAAGACTTTGTTATCCCTCTGAACCTCACCCAGAGGAAAGCTTTTCTGCTCCCACAGGTTTAATGTCTTTGACATGGTCATGCTCATGTCAAACAATACAGTCATTTAGGACATCTTCCCTTTACACAGTCACCCAGGGTTTACTTGGCTTCCCAGAAGCTTGCAACCATCTGTAACTCCAGTTCTAGGGAATCCAACGCCCTCTTCTGGTCTCCATGGGCACTAGACATGCAAGTGGACACAGACATACATGTAGACAAAATACCCACACACATAAAATTGAATAAAATAAAATCAAGAGGGAAGGCTCCAGAGGAATAAGACTTTAAGTTGACTTCTGGCCTCCTTCAATAAGCATCTGCATGTGCGCGCGCGCGCGCGCGCACACACACACACACACACACACACACACACACACACACACACACCCCTGCACATTAACAAGCACACAAAGATATCACAGAGAGAAAAGAAGCAGCCATAAGATTAAAAAGGAGAGACCTATAATGCTTCCTACACAGTCCAAATATTCAGAATATGATAAGATGCCCAGCAAAAAGGGCAAGCAACTGAGAGCACGTAAGATCTTTAACCTTATTAACAGTAACCAACTGAAGGGATTAGATCATTCTATATGAGCTACTTTTGTAAAAACTAAGAGGTCAAGCAATTCCAAGTGCTCAAGGGGAGGTGGACCAGGACGAGATTTAAACTCTTACAGCTGCTTCACAAAACATCTTGACATTATGGGGCTGAGTTTGGTATGTGATGTGACCATGGTCCACCTGACCAGAATACCACAAAGCCTGCCTGTGATGTAGGAACAAGCCACCGTGTGGGGCAGGGAAGACCTGCTACAACAGGGCTGAACCTACCACAAGCTACACACATACCATCACACTTCTATGGATGGGTCTCAAAATCACGGTTGAAGTCACCACAGGGTATAATTTCGCACATAGTACAAAGTAAAGTGACACCTAGCTACTCTGAGGGGGTTTTACTATTCCTTTGAACCTCACCTGGAGGAAGGTTTTTCTACTCCCACGGGTCTAAGGCATGGTCATGCCCATGTCAAACAATGCAGTCATGCAGGACTTATATGGTCTTTACGTATTCACTCAGGTATTCCTTGGCTCTCTTAAAAATGTGCCATTCAGCCGTGTGGTAGTGGCACATGCCTTTAATCCCAGCACTCGGGAGGCAGAGCCAGGCAGATCTCTGTGAGTTCAAGGCCAGCCTGGGCTACAGAGTGAGTTCCAAGAGAGTCACAAAGCTACACAGAGAAACCCTGTCTTGAAAAAAAAAATGTGCCATTCAAATGATATTTACTTTCACATGAAGACAGACAAGCTCATGGAGCAGACCCTGGTGATACTAGGTGTGGCCCCAGGGCCTAAGATACTGACACTCTCTAAATTGTATAAGTACTTCTTTTTTTTTTTTGGTTTTTCGAGACAGGGTTTCTCTGTGTAGCTTTGCGCCTTTCCTGGAACTCGCTTTGGAGACCAGGCTGGCCTCGAACTCACAGAGATCCGCCTGGCTCTGCCTCCCGAGTGCTGGGATTAAAGGCGTGCGCCACCACCGCCCGGCTTGTATAAGTACTTCTATACAGCTTTGTTAGAACGTTTTGCTCCATAATTGTAAAACCTCTAAGTGAACCTGGGACTCTGGCACCTGTTCCTGAACTGGCTCAGCTCTCTAGTCACTCTCCTTGGCCTCCAGTGGGCTAGCGTGTACCCCCAAGTGTGAGGATTTAATGCCCCAAAGAAGTCTCACTTCCCTTGTAACTAAGTTTTCTGGGGTATCCCATTACCACCACCAGCCTACTCCCCCAGGACATGGTTCCCATCACCCTGGGATTCTGCTGGAAGCACAAGTCCATTACTCCTCTCTGAGAACATGCAGGTCCAGGCCAGATACAAAGCCTGATCCCAGCTCCAAGCTGCTGCCTGACTCCCCTTTCCATTCCAATGGTGAGTGAATCTGGACAGAGCTGTGTTGCAAGGATCATACCATTTAACACATGAACTAGCCACACTGCTGTGGCACTACTTGACCTGCATTGGGAACTGTTCTAAGTCTGTCCAGCACACTGCCCTGGCAGGAGGGGGCATTTTCACCTTGATCTGAGTATCCCTTTCTGTGTAGGCAGTTTTCATGGCTTTTCTCCCCAGGCTCTTGTTGAGTTTGTGGTCCTCTGACATCCTCATATCTTCTCCCAAACACCGTCAATCTTGTCCTTCTTGCTCTTCAACTTGTCACCTGAATGTGTGGCTGGTGATTTTTCCCCACTATGTCCATCTTGTTAACCTAAGCCTTGCACTCCGGGACAGATCTCATTTAGACTTGATTTCACATGTCCATCAGTTCTTCTCCCAGCTTCAGCTCATTTCATGTGTAGTTAGTGGGATTTTTGGAACTTTATTCAAGTAGGAATAAGTGGGACCAAGCCCTTTACTATGGGTTTCCTAAGGCCTCACTTGGGAAGTAGTGGCCACGTGGGACTGGGAGCCAGGCTGCTAGGTTTCAACCTTATAGATTCCAAGCTGCTGTGCTGGTGATACCTGGGAGTCAGGGGTGAGGGATAGCACTAGTGAGGGGCACCCCCAGGGGAAGCTGGAAGGCTGATTCTCACAATTAAGAGTAAGGCAAGGGTATCTACTCCTACTGAGCTGTCCAATAGAACAAGGAGGACCTGGGGGTGGGGAGAGCAATTAGGCAACAAAAAGGAATTACATGCTTCTGTATTAGAGGGGAAGAAATGAAACTTTTCAGATGACATGTTCTTATAGGTAGAACACACGATGGAACCCAATGACTCTGGTAGAACTAGTAAATGTGTTGAGCAAATGTGATATAAAATCAACATAGGAAAAATATCAAGTCTGCTTCTCTGGACTGGCAATGACAGTCCAGAAGTAATACTAATGGAGCAGGCTGTGTTCTAATGCCATAAAAATAATACTTAAGAATAAAGTTAACAAAATAAGTATAAGGTTTGTACACTGAAAACTTAAATATTTTTCAAAGAAATGATAAAAATGTATTTCATGTTCGTAGGTTGGAATGCTTAATACTTTAGGGACAGCAGACAGGCATGGTAGTGGATTGGGTTGACAGAAGAGGCAGGAAGGTGACGGAAACGCTTGGAACTCACTATGGCAATGGCTAGGGTTATCCGTGAGTGTGAAAATCCATTTAATCCTTTGCTTTAAATGAACAAACGTGTATGTTTACTATTTATCAGTAACTTCATTAAATCCAAGTGTTCTGGACTGGCAAGATGACTCTGTGGGTAGGAGCAATTGCTATTAAGGCTAACGATGTAAGTTCAGTCTCTGAGACTCACATGATGGAAAGAGAATCAATTCATGAAAGTTGTCATCTGACCTCTGCACATGCACCATAGCATGCATTTACTCAACTCCCCACACAACAAATAAATATACAGGCTGCCTGGTCCAAATGTCTAGTGTCCTGGGCCACTGACTGCCTGGCTGTTGGTAGCACCCACATGGCTTGGGCAGGTCAAGGATCATGTGGAGGTAGGTACTCCTTAGCTTGGAGTGACTTGGAGCCTCTGGTGACTGTGGGTGTCTCCAGAATTCTAAGGTGATCTAGGGTGGACCCACTGATGAGAACTGCAGAGCTTCAGGTTATCCAAGTCTCTTTGCTGCACCAAGGTGAGGGGACTTCAGGGAGTTTGATGATTTTAATGAGGATGTCCCTGAGAGTCTTTGGCATTTGAATACTTGGTCCCCTGTTGGTGGTACTGCTTAGGTATGTTTAGGAAGGGTTGCCTTGATGGTGGGAATATGTGTGTCTGTACATCACTGAGGGTGAGGAAGGGTTGCCTTGATGGTGAGAGTGTGTCCGTATGTCACTGAGGGTGAGGAAGGGTTGCCTTGATGGCGGGAGTGTGTCCGTACGTCACTGAGGGTGAGGAAGGGTTGTGTTGATGGTGGGAGTGTGTCCATAAGTCACTGAGGGTGGGATATGAAATTTGGAACCCATTCCTGTAGATGTAACCAACGGTCTTATAAAATAAGAAACACAGAGCCAATTCAGAGAAGAAAGCCAAGAGGTCAGAGCTAAGAGCCTCACCCTTCCTGATTCAGGGATCCTCTCCAGCCAAGAGAGCTCTCCGAAAAGGACCTACTTCCTGTGTGTCTGTCTTTAAAGTCTTTCTGTTTTGCCTTCTCATTGGTTGTAAACCCAAACATGTGACTGCCTCGTCACTGCCTGAATGTACCGCCCTCCAGGTCCTTAAAGGCGTGCGCCACCGCCGCCATGCACTTGCTATGACTCTAATAGCTCTGACCCCCAGACAACTTTATTTATTAACATACAATTAAAATCACATTTCAGTACAAGTAAAATACCACCACATTTCTCCTTTTCTATTTTAATAAAAAGGAAAAAAAAGAAAAAGGTTATAACTAACAAAAGAAAAACTATATACAAAAGTACAATGACTATATACAATATATACAAGTAATAAATGTCTAAACAATGTCTAGTCCATTTGTATTTGACAAATTCAGAGAAAATAATTTCATTATCTATCCTATTTTGTTAAGTCCAAAATGTATCTAATTCACTTTCTATCCTAATTAATCTTCAACTATAACTAACTAACCTTTAACTATAACTACCTAATCTTCAACTCCCTCAGAGACCCAAGAAGGAAATAATATTAGCTAACAAAAATAAAAACAGAAAGTGCATGCAAGCAACTTCCAAAAATTTGTGAGTTGACAGAAACAGCCAGCTGCCTGGACAGTCACCTGAGGTTTCTCCACAGTGTTGGGGCATCATCTTTAGCCTATAGGCTTAGCATATCTGACAGACTCATTTGTGAAGTAGGATGTACACAAGGTCAACAGTTCAACCTCACATTGGGTGAGCGCAGTCCATGTACCAGAAACACCTGAATTCCACTAGTGTCATGTCATGATTCAGGATTTTAAATTCTGGAAATTGTTGTTGATTTTTTAATTTAGCTGTTCATTCTTCTTGGCTGTGTATATATGGCTTTATCTTAGCATCCCGTTCTTCTCCACATCCCTCTGTCAAATGCCAGTTTACTATTGTGAGGCATGAGCTTAGTTACTCTTTAAGAATAACTGTTTCAGCTGCTGTTCCATTGCACATCAGAAGCCATCGGCCCACTGTCTGTTCAGCTGCCTTCAAAGAAAAGGGCACTGTACCTTTTCCAAATTGCGAAGGCCACTTCAGGGATGGTGCCATATTGTCCTGGCCTCAGAAGATGCCTTTTGATAAAGCCATAACCACACTTGTTTTGGCAAGAATCAGTAGTCCTTTGTTTCATGTCCTGTCTGTCCATTTTGTCAGCAGTTTATTCAAGGATACTTTGTTGTCCAGTGGCTAACTTTTGCCACAATGAAAGTTAACTCCATACACAGTTTCTTCAATGCCCATATTTTCCCTGAAGTAGATTGGTACTGCCAGGAGCCGACATGTCTCATAATCATAACAAAAAAGAAAAATTTTCTAAGTTATTAAAACATTTTAAATGCCATATTTTGTAGATCTCTGAAGGGTTTGAAGATGACCTGTCTAAAATATATCTGCTCAATTTTTAAAACATATCTAATATGACTACAAGTTCTATTGTAATGTCTAACTACTAACTTTCATTTCTTTATATCCTAATAGTTGGTAATAATAACATTCAAGGATCAGAAAATTGCATTGTTAAATGAACGGTATAAGTACAATTAGAAATATATATATAGCATTTTCTAACAATATCAATTTCAATATATATAATTTGTATACAATATAAAACAATCCAATCCAATGTAAAGTATTTAAAACTATGTAACCAATGGTCTTATAAAATAAGAAACACAGAGCCAATTCAGAGAAGAAAGCCAAGAGGTCAGAGTTAAGAGCCTCACCCTTCCTGATTCAGGGATCCTCTCCAGCCAAGAGAGCTCTCCGAAAAGAACCTACTTCCTGTGTGTCTGTCTTTAAAGTCTTTCTGTTTTGCCTTCTCATTGGTTGTAAACCCAAACATGTGACTGCCTCGTCACTGCCTGAATGTACCGCCCTCCAGGTCCTTAAAGGCGTGCGCCACCGCCGCCATGCACTTGCTATGACTCTAATAGCTCTGACCCCCAGACAACTTTATTTATTAACATACAATTAAAATCACATTTCAGTACAAGTAAAATACCACCACACATTGCTAGTTCTCTCTGTTTGGTGCTTGCAGCTCAGGATGCCAGCCTTCAGCTTCCGCTCCAGCCTCACTGCCTGCCCCCATGACCTCTGCTCTGCCTTCGTGGACGTAACCCTCTGGGACCATAAGCCCCAATAAACTATTTCTTCTTTAAGTTGCCTTGGTCATGGTGTTTTATCATAGCAACAGGAGAGCAACCAATACAGACAGTATCAGGTAGATTTCATCAATCAGCCATTGTCCTGAACTGCTATGCTGGCCCAAGAACAGAGGTAGAAATCAGTGCTTACTTTAATTAACTGAAAATATTTGGAAGCAATTTTTACTTGTTTTTCAGCCACATCTTCATGATATAGTCTTGCCATCCATGTGGATATTATTTCTTTTTTTTATTATAATGATGGTCATGGGATTAAGTTGTAGTCTGTATGTGGGGTATATGTTGTATGTATATGTGAATATATTTAGAATCTTCAATACAAAAGAAGAGTAGTGGAACATAACAATATTTATAATAATAATTCAGGAATAATTTATAGACATAACAGAATATGAGTAAAACATACAGTACAAATGAACTAGAAAATCATCCCTGAATACTCAGCATTAAAACAGAGCCTAGAAATGGCTGGAGTTTATAAAGATGAGGAAAAAAAAACTATTCAGATAGCGTGATGGTTTGAATAGGAATGGCCCCCATATGCTCGTGTATTTGAATGCTTGGTCATTAGGGAGTCTGTGCTTGTTGGAATAGGTGTGGCCTTGTTGGAGTAAGTGTGTCACTGGGAGATATAGGCTTTGAGGTTTCAAATGCTCAAACCAGGCCCAGTGTCTCTCTATGCCTGCTGCCTACAGATACAGATGTAGGACTCTCAGCTCCTTGCCCAGCACCATGACTTCCTACATACGACCATGCTTTCTGCTATGTAGACAATGGACTAAACTTCTAAACTGTAAGACAGCCCCAATGAAAGGCTTTCCTTTATAAGAGTTGCTGTGGTCATGGTGTCTCTTCACAGCAATAGAAACCCTAACTAAGACAGATAGTAAAGGAAAATATGTCTAATTTATTTACAAAGGAAAAAACAGAAGATTGGCTCCAACTATTTTAACAATAATCTTTTACTAGAAAACAGTGGAGAAACAACTTAGAGACTCCAGGGAAGAAACAGTGAGCCAAGAATATTGTGTGCAACTGAGCCATTCATCCAGAACAAAGTCAAAAGCAGTTGTAAATATGCAACCTGTAGCTTGAGTTTTCCTGCCTGGCCCACAGTCAGGGCAAATCTCTCTCACCTGCCAGTCCCACAGCCGCTCAGACCCAACCAAGTAAACACAGAGACTTATATTGCTTACAAACTGTATGGCCGTGGCAGGCTTCTTGCTAACTGTTCCTACAGCTTAAATTAATCCATTTCCATTAATCTATACCTTGCCACATGGCTCGTGGCTTACCGGCATCTTCACATGCTATTTCTCATCGTGGTGGCTGGCAGTGTCTCTCTGACTCAGCCTTCCACTTCCCAGCTTTATTCTCCTCCTTGTCCCACCTATACTTCCTGCCTAGCCAATGGCCAATCAGTGATTTATTTATTGACCAATCAGCAACACACTTGACATACAGACCATCCCACAGCAGCAACCACTCAGGAAATGCTGCCCCTACAAGTCCTTCTTGAAGAATTTACTAAAATCTAAACTTTTACCAACCACAAAATAACCAGAAAAGCAAGAGGACTTTCTCTGGGGACTGGCCCAGGACATATTTAGTTGTAGGACTGACACCAGTGACTATGCATTGGATGACAAAAATAAAACATAAATGATACATGCTTTGAAATGTAGAGCCGATGCAGTGGACAAGTAGCAAGTTAATCATTGCAATCACCGTATGAGTATGACTCCAGAGTAGAGTTCACTTAATGGCACATCTGAGGTAGATGTTCGAGTTGCTTTAAGGGTTACACCAAATACCAGTAAAAATGGTAGTGCCTGAAAGTAGTTAAACTGAAGTGAACCGCTACACGCCACGGTTTGGATTGGCATCCTGTGTGAATTTCCAGGGAGTTGTTAAAGAAATGCCTACCTCCAAATTGGTACAGCACCAACAGACCAAAGAATGACTCAAACCAGTCCAGCTTTGTGAGTAACTGAGTTTGTCAGAGGTTACTTACAGAGCACTGGCTGCCTGGCAGGCAGCTGCACTCACCAAGGCTGCTTTCCTTTCCTAGTTTACACAGCTCCAAGTTTATGTGGTACTCAGCATAGGGCACAAGCAAACAAGACCTGTGGAGGAACTGTATTTAGGTGTACTCTATCCATATGCTTAGGAGAATGTCCAAGGTCTCAGAATCACTGTCAGATGGTGGGAAGGAAGGCTTTGTTTTATTGAAGTCTGGCACACAGCCTTAGTGTACAGAACAACTGAATGGAGGTTTCTGAAAAATGAAATTGTATGGATAGGATTTGGAGGACCATTTTCCTACCCACCTTCAAAGGTCCCACGTGAGCAGTGCTGGTAGAAGGTGGTAGAACCTTTCAGAGGTGAGGCCTGGTGGATGGTCTTTAAGTCATGGGCATGTTCTTGAAAGGGATTGTAGAGTCCTGGGTCCCTTATCATTCTCTTTTCCTTCCTGGACACACCATGAGCAATCTGATGCACCATAAGTACCCTGTCTTTGCCATTTGACATCCCCACTAGGGTCCTAAAAGTCTGCTGATCTTGAGCTAGAAATTCCAAGGCTGTGAGCCAAAATAAACCTTTTTCTTTATATGTTAACTATCTGAAGTATTTTATTATAGAGATGGGAAGCTTATTCACACCCTAGGAAATGACTAAATCCACAAGGAGGTGGAAAATGAGAAGCAAGGGGATGAAAAATAAAGGGAAAAACAAAGACCAAATAACAAAATGGTGTCCTCTATCCTAGTGTATGAACAATTAAGTCAAATGTAGATTCTCTTAAAAATCCAATGCATAGCAGAAGTGCTGAAAATGGATTTTTAAAAATTACCCAATACATGCTATGTCAAAAAAACTGACTTGAAATAACAGTAATAGAGGAGATTTAAAATTATTGAAGAGATATATACTGGAAATCAAATAAATGCTGGAGTAAATACGTTAAAGTCAAAGTGGATTTCAGAACAAAGAAAATTTCTAAAAATAAGGATAGATATTATATAGTGACTAACAAAAAAAGGGAAGAAAAATAAATTCAGCAAGAAGACATAATCCTAGGCAAGAGAGATTCAAAGCACATGAGGCAAAAATGAATAAGCTGAAAAGACAAAAAGACAAAGTCACAACTTTAGGATGACATGTCAATACCACATTCTCAAAAATTGGTAGAAACAGTAAAAACAAAGCCACCCAATGTGTATAGAATAATGAACATCGTTGACAAACCGGACCAACTGGCACTTGTAGCACACTCCATGCCACAACTGCAGAAAGCATGTTCCTGAGGCACATCAAGTCTTGTGTCATAGGAAAATCTCAATGGCACAAAACTGACAGCAGACAGCTGTGTCTGAGTTCAACTGGAAGTCGGTGACAGAAAGATAACAACCACATTTCCTAATACTTAAAAACCAGGCAGCATCATACCACATCACCCATGGGACAGTGGAGTAGTGTTAAAGGGGTGCTGTGGGATGGTCTGTATGTCAAGTGTGTTGCTGATTGGTCAATAAATAAATCACTGATTGGCCAGTGACCAGGCAGGAAGTATAGACGGGACAAGGAGGAGAAAAAAGCTGGGAAGTGGAAGGCTGAGTCAGAGAGACACTGCCAGCCGCCACGATGAGAAACAGCATGTGAAGATGCCGGTAAGCCACGAGCCATGTGGCAAGGTATAGATTAATGGAAATGGATTAATTTAAACTATAAGAACAGTTAGCAAGAAGCTTGCCACGGCCATACAGTTTGTAAGCAATATAAGTCTCTGTGTTTACTTGGTTGGGTCTGAGCGGCTGTGGGACTGGCAGGTGAGAGAGATTTGTCCTGACTGTGGGTCAGGCAGGAAAACTCTAGCTACAAAGGGGACTGTGTGGTGGGTGTGCATGTGCATGTATATGCATGTGCAAGCCAATATTTTCTGTGCCCTGAATTAGTCCAGGGTCAGATAACAAATTACCAGAGACCACTGTCCTTGTCTCCAGACTTACTCTTAGTTCTGCTGTGGCTTACCCACAGGAGCTCCTCATCCATCCCCTAGGGATTCTGTACCTTGGTGTGGACTAAGAGTTCCCCTAGCTCTTTCCCACTACCCCTTTCAGCCTTTTCTTCTAGCTCATCTCTAATCCTTTGTGATTTCCACTGACCCACAGAATCACTCTCTATCAGGTACCCTACATCCACCATACTTTTCTAAGACCCTGAGTGGGCAACAGCAATGGAATATTCACCCTACAAAAACAAGACCAAATATCTACACTAAACAACATTTTAAATATCAT